>NC_138383.1:240920-265422 GCF_054177405.1 Leptonychotes weddellii | reverse complement strand
TTGTTGTATTTTGCTTTCCAGTAATTTGCACATTCCTGTCATACAAGTTCTTCGAACTAAGGGGCCCTCGGAGCAAACTTTCTCCTTCTCTGCTTCCTAGCTCAGCGAACAGCACGCCACCCACACAGTCAGCTCCATTTTGCTTCTCCTACTGTCTCCTTCTCTGCATCCGCTTGGTGACCTAGTTCTGTCACTTCTGTGTCCCTAATAGCCCTCAAGTGCTCTTCATGCTGCTGATCCCTTCAGCTGTCCCTGTGGCTCAGCTCCTACTGTCCCGACAGTGGCCAGGACCTCGCCTGCCACCCTCTGTTGACACCCTCCCTAGCACTGCACATGGCCTCCGTGCAGACCCTGAGCACTCAGGGAGTGCTGTACACCGGGGGGTGGTTCCGGACGTGTGTCTTCCCCACAGTCAGCTGTCAGTTGGTGCCAGAGCTTGACTAGAGCTCAGGTGGCTCGCCCTGTCTGTTTCTTCCCGTGAGGCCACTGGTCATGGATGCTGGCCTGGGGCAGTCCTGTCTGGCAGTTCCCGGGGCCCTTCGGTGATGGGGGTCCTATGGTCACATCTTGGCTCCTTTTCTGACAGCTTGTCCACTGTCCTGGTTTTTTCTGTTTTTCCTTCTGACTTTATCTGTTTCATCACCGTTAGAGGGTCTCAGTCTCGCCTCTGGAGAAGCCTCTGCTTTTCTTTCTTTCACATCCAGAACAAACGCCCTCTTCAGTCTGGCACCTTGTAACACACGCATGTCCACGCAGCACCCGTATTCATCCCGTGCATGTGCACACGTGTGTCCACCCAGGATCCAGAAGCATCCACGCACCCTTCTCGGCCCCTGTGCCATCCGCTTTGTCTCTCACCACCACGTAGCACATGTGGCTGATGGCTCAGCCCGTGGTGGGGGTGTGTGAATGGCCTGGCAGGTTCAGACGATATGTGTAGGCAATTGAGGGTTTTAGGGGAGTGACATGTGCAATGGAGTGGGAAACACAAGGGCGTGGGTCTTTCAGGAGTGCTCTTGTGTCCTGGTTCTGTCCCGGGAGTCCTTGTTGTCGTCAGTCCCTCAGGTCGTCTCCTAGAGAGGGTCAGTTTATGTCACACAGACGGGTGCACACCGAGCGGTGGCGCCTGGTGCACAAGGTTGGCGTGGCTTCCGTGCTCCTCCGCAGAGGACGACCGTCCAGCTGTGGGAGGTCAGGAGGTGGCTCGGGTTACCGCCCCACACGGCAGAAGGTGCTGTGCGAACGGGCAGCTTGCGTGCAGCACGTTCGCTCTGCGTCCTGTGTCCTCTGTGTGGACGGAGAGTAATTTCCTGGCCTTCGGCTTCTGTCTCATCTTTTGCTGATTTATATACGATGTGAAGTGAGTGTTTTTGCGCATGGTACGTCTCACCTGTGTGGTTGTATCTGAATGAATTAACAAAAACGGGATCGCTGGATCTTTATGTTTTCAATTTCCTGTTTGATGCCAGTTACTGTCCGTAGAGGCTGCACCGGAAGGGTACTCCCAGCCGCGTTTCTAGATGCCTCTAGATCCTTCCAACAGTGGCTGCACCCCTCGCTCCCGACTTTGGCAGTCTGGCAGATGGACGGAGGTTTTCTTTCTGTCTCCCATAGGAAGGAGGCTGAATGTGAGCTGTGTCCATTTTCTTCTCTGTAAACTGTCTGTGAGGATTATCTTATGAGGTGATGGTATTTTCTGATGGATTTGGAACAACTTTATTTTTAAAAAGTCTCGTATTTGTGATACCAGTTGCTGATATTTTCTTTGAGTTTGTTTTTATCTTTTGACTTTGTTTATAGTGTGTTTTTCCTGGCAGACATTTTTCTTTTTTGGTTATGTGTTTGAATGTACCAATCTCCTTTAATGGGTTTTGAGTTGTAAGTAGAGAGGCCTGTCCTATTTGGACATTTTTTTTCTTAATTGTCCTACACTATTTTCACTAGATATAACTTTTATTTTTGAGGCATAATTTACACTCTGTCAGCTGTCCTGGAGTGAGGGGCACAGTTCAGTGAGAGCTGACGGTGCGCACACCTGGGTGACCACCTTCATTGAGATACCACAGGCCGGCGGCCCCAGCCCACCACTGTGGGTCACTGATGCTGTTTGTAGAATGTCGCATAAGTGGAATCAGAAGGGATGTGCTCTCGCGTCGGGCTTCTTGGCTCAGCATGTTGTGCATGCGGTGTGTTGCGAGTGGTCTCTATCCCGTGGCTGCTACAGGGTACATCTTAGCTCACCTGTTCTAGACGTTTAGGCTGTTTTGAGGTTGTGGCTCTGATGAATAAAGCTGCTGTGAACTTTTATTTGCAAGTCTTCACGTGCCTTTAGCTTTCTTTCTCCTGGGTAAATACTTACAGGGGGATTTCTGTATATTTAACTTTATAAGGAACTGCCAAACTATTCTTGAACGTGGCTGTATGATTTCACCTCTCACAAGCAGGTTCCTGCTCCTTCCCATCCTCACCGCCTCTGAATACTGTCTTTTTTAGCACGTTTATTGCCGGCTTTCCTGAGTACACACAGCCAATGATAGACCACCTGGTGACCATGAAGATCAACCACTGGGATGGGTAAGTTTTGTGTTTTTGTGCGTATCTCATTAGTGATGTATTTTATTAGATTATCTGTCAAATTAGAATTCTTATTTTTTTTTCCAGAGGAGAGATTTAAATGGAGCTAAGCCTTGAGAATGTATCTTCTTATCGTAGGTTTCATATTTTAAGATGACTTTTGAGAAGTGATAGGAGTTCTCGTCTTCATGCCTGACATGCTGGCTAATGGTCTGTGTCCAGTTTTACCTCTGGAGACCTTAGGTGTGCTAGGTGTGCAACGTTCCTGTGTGGATACTGTCGTGCTGGCGTGTGATGGAGGGTGTGAGCAGCCTCCCAGGCACTCCCTCGGGGGCCCTTCCTCCGGCGCTGCCCTGCATGGCTGCTCTGGCCGGCGGTCTTCTCTGTTGTCTCCTCGAAGCCAGCAGGCGTTGGTGGCTTTTCCTGATGACGGAGCAGTCTCGGGCCTCTGAGCGTTTCGCTAGCTCACTGTGCCTTCTGAGGGAGGGCTCCCTGTGCGACCCAGAGCACAGAGGGGTGTCCACACCACAGCTGCTGTTACCGCTGCTGGGAAGACAACGTTGCTTGTTGTAGGACGCTCGGTGTGGCCGCCGGTGCAGACAGGAGATCTCAGGGGCGGTAAGCGCCTGCAGGTGTAAGTAGCTAGATGGGTCGTATGTCCAGAACCCCGGCTTCAGGGTGGGTGTCACTTGCAGAGAGTTCTTTCTGATCTACTGGGGAACGTGTTCCAGCTTCTGCCAGGACCGTGCCGTGGGTGGCGAGGCATCCGGCGTGTCTCCCTCACGTGCAGGAGCGCAGGGCTCTCCCCGGGAGCGGGCGCCTCTGGCAACAGGAGCACCTCTGGGTGCCGCTTGCGTGGGTATGGCCCGCCCGCCAGGAGGCCTCTCTGGCGGTTTCCTTGCCGGGGACCTTCCTGAGAGTTGTGCCGGTGTCTGACACTTGACGCATAACTGCAGAGATTCTTGTAATCAGGACAGAGAGCCCATGCACTGAGCCTGTGATGAATCAGTTAATTAGCCTATCAGTCAGTAGGGTATTTAAGACCAGAGCTGTCCATGTATTATTACCTGTGGTGTTAGATAAACTCCTGAGCTGTTGAACTCTCCAGCTGATGTGTCAGAACACTCACTTCCTTCAGTTCTGGGCCTCTCTCGTTAGGTGCGTTTACATTTATCATTTGTGTCTTCCCAGCGGATTGGCCCTTTATCATCATGACATGTCCTTCTCTGTTTCATGTTAGATTTTTTGTCTTAAAGTGCGATTTGATAAAATTAAAGCATAAGGGTCGGCATACTTTCTTTAAAGGGCCAGCCAGTAAATACTTTAGGTCTCTGTTCCATATATTTTACTGTTTTTTCTTTACATGACCTTTTAGGATGTAAAAACCATTCTTAGCTTGGGGCCTTACCAAAGAGGCCCAGATGGAGCCCTTGGAGCAGCTCCCCGCCTACTGCCCTTTGCTCTCAGCCTGTGTGTGTTTTATAGGGTCTTGCTTTTTATATCCATTCTGACAAAGTCTGCCTTTTGTGTGAGGCCCTTAGTCTGTGCATGTTTAATATAATCATCAGCATGGTTCACTTTCTGCCTGTCATCTTGCTGTTTGTTTTCTATATTTTCTCATGGCTTTTGTTAATTTAATTTAAAAAAGATTCTTTGTGGACATTTTCTTTTTTAGAATAAGCTCTGAAAACCTGACAGTGTTCAGTGTATGTGAGCCACAGCATAGAGGGGAATGTTGTCTGGTTCTACTTTCTGTCAGGTTTGGAGACCCTCAGGGTAACATCAGCTAACACTTTCTAGCACATTGGGCTTTATAAAGCATGATGTGGCCTTGACATTTTATGATTCTTTAGAGGTGGAGATGTTTCTGCATCTGTCTATCTTTGGCCTGGATTCTGTCAGTGAGGAGATAGCAGCTAGAAGTTCACAAATAGGGGCGCCTGGGTGGCTCAGTCGTTAAGCGTCTGCCTTCGGCTCAGGTCATGATCCCAGGGTCCTGGGATTGAGTCCCGCATCGGGCTCCCTGCTCTGCGGGAAGCCTGCTTCTCCCTCTTCCACTCCCCCTGCTTGTGTTCCCACTCTCGCTGTGTGTCTCTCTCTGTCAAATAAATGAATAAAATCTTTAAAAAAAAAGATCCCAGGGTCCTGGGATCGAGCCCCGCATCGGGCTCCTTGCTCAGCAGGGAGCCTGCTTCTCCCTCTGCTACTCCCCGCTGCTTGTGCGCACGCACTCTCTTTCTCTGACAAATAAATAAGATCTTTTTATTTTTTAAAGAATTTTTTTTTAAATTTATTCGTTTGAGACCAAGAGATACAGAGAGAGAGAGAGACAGCAGGAGCAGTGGGGAGCGGCAGAGGGAGAGGGAGAAGCAGACTCCGTGCTGAGCAAGGAGCCCGATGCGGGGCTCGACCCCAGGACCTGGAGATCATGACCTGAGCCGAAGGCAGATGCTTAACCATCTGAGCCACCCAGGCACTTCTAAATAAAATCTTAAAAAAATAAAAAAATAAAAAAAAGGAAGTTCACAAATGGGACTTCCTAGTTCTCTGGTTAGCACATGGCTTGCTCATGGAAAATGGGGAGCCCCTTGCAGAATACTTCACAAACACTGTTGTGTAGTGTGCCTTGACTCATACAGGGATTCTGTTTTACCTTAAATAGTGTGACTTTTAAGAGGTATTGGTCCATTCTCTTGGGTTTCTTTTTGGAAGTTTTCTGACACCCAAAATAATTTACGTATCAAGATAAACATAACTTTAAATTTTTTTGATTATGGGAAAATACACATATATCTATCATCTTAACCACTTTTTGTGTACAGTTCAGTAGTGTTACGTACATTTGCCTTGTTGTGCACACATTACTACCATTCATCTCCAGAACTTCTTCATCTTGAAAAACTGAAACTCTGTCCCCACTGAACAGGGACTCGTCCTCCTCACCCCCTCCCTTAGCCCCTGGCACCCATCATCCTACTTTCTGTCCCTAAGAATTCAATTCCTCCAGGGTCCTGATGTAAGTGGAATGATACAGTATTTGTCCTTTTGTGACTGGCTGATTTCACCGAGCATAATCTCCTTAACGTTCATCCATGTTGTAGCAGGTGACGGGATTTCCTTCCGTTTTAAGGCTGAGTGACACTCCACTGTGTGTATAGACCACATTTTCTTCACCCGTTCATCTGTTGGTGGACCCTGGGGTTACTTCCATCTCTTGACTGTTGTGAATATTGCTGCTGTGAATGTAGGTGTGCAAATATCTCTTCAATACCCCACTTTCAGCTCTTTTGGGTAAATACCCAGAAGTGGAATTACTGGGTCATACGGTAATTCTATTTTTAAAGTTTTGAGGAGCCCCCAGAACCGTACTGGTTTTCATAATAGCCACCATCTTACATTCCTTCCCTCCATATCCTCACTGTTCCTTGACTTCTCTTTTCCCGATGGTGGCGATCTTACTGGATGTGAGGTGGCACCTCATGGTTTTGATTTGCATTTCCCTGATGATTATTGACGTCGAGCATCTTTTCATTTGTTAGTTGGCTATTTGTCTATCGTCTTTGGAGAAACGTCTCAAGTCCTTTGCCCATTTTTTAATCCAGTTACTTGTTTTTTGTTGTTGAGTTGTAGAGGTTTTTCATATATTCTTATATTAATCAATTATCAGATACATAATTTGCAAGTATTTTCTCCCATCCTATAGGTTGCCTTATCACTCTGTTGACTGTGTCCTCTGATAAGCAGAAGTTATAGATTTTAATGCAGATTTATCTATTATCAGTTTATCCATTTTTACTCTTGTTGTCTGTGCTTTCGGTGTCATATCCAAGAAGTCGTCACCAGATCTAACATCACGAAGCTTTTCTCTTCTCTTTTCTTTTCAGAGTTTATAGTCTTAGGTCTTCTGTCTAGGTGATAAATATAACGGTTTTAAGTAGAGAAAGCTTATGCTCAAAGTAGCACTAATTGGGAAAGATGCAGGTAAGTGTGCTTGTTGGAGTGGCCACCCCCTTTGCCTCCTTGGGACTTTTTCCTGCTGAAATAAATGGTTCTCTGCTTTGTGACCCTTTAATCACTCATTCTTCGGAAACAGCTTCCTGAATGTTGACCAAATACTTATGGAGGCTGTGGGGTTGCAGTGCTGGGTTTGACTGGTGTTAGTGACCAAGTGATTAGTGTTGGGCATGGTGGTCGTGGATGTGTGGTGTTGAGGCTCTTGGTGCCTGAGACATCCCTGCCTCCAAGAACTCGTGGTTTGCTGTCAGAAGTGGACCCCCTAAGCAGGACCTGGGGGCCCAGGAGGGCTGGGACGTGGTCCTGCCTGGTACAGGGGACATCCTGTTTTCATGTTTCTGTGTTCAGTCAGTGCTGATGTATTTTGGATGTTTAATCGTCAAAATACAGATAGCCCTCTTCTGCATGTTTGTTTCCACCCTGATGTTCTTATCCTGTTTCTGTGTTGTCCTGTTGTCATCACCCAAAGCATTGTTGTTGCAGTGATGACTGGTCTCCACCGCTGTGCCCTCCTGGCGTCTAGTGCCTGGCGGCTAGGGTGAGGTTGGGGAAGCTGGGTCTGGTCAGCGCCGTCTGGCCCCAGCAGGCTCAGGAGGGCCTCAGGCCCTCACTCCCCAGCCCTGGGGGCTTCCTTCTGTCGTTTGATGTGTTGAGAACGTGTCTGATGTGTTTTCATCGGAAGTATCTGTACTGATGCGATTTGTGCCTTAGCCATACGACGTTCCTCCCGTGCAACCCTGTGGTCCTCACAGTGAGGGTTCCACGTGGCTCTGCCCAGTGCGCCCGTCTCCTGAATCCCTTGGGGCGTGGGAGGTTGGAGACACACTGCCACATGGCACCCAGAGAGGGAGGCTGTGCCCCTTGCAGGCCTGGCTCAGGCCCTCCGTTTGGTCAGTTTGCTTGTTCTTGTGTTACAGTCACAGGTGCTTATTTGTTTGTTTTTATTGGTGGTTCTGAGTCAGTGGGCAGTTGGCACTCCTGTGTTCTGTCTGTCCTCTCTCTTCATGAGTGGAATAAAGTTCGAATCATCAGAAGGAAGGAACTGACGGTTGTCTTCATCCCTCCCCCAGAGTCATCAGGGAGCTGTCTGCGAAGGCTCTGCATAACCTGGCCCAGCGAGCTCCTGAGTACAGCGCTGCTCACGGTGGGTGTGTTCCGCTGTCCTGCTGGCAACACACGCACACGCGTGTGCGCCTGCGCATCCGCCACGCACACAGCACAGGGCGAGGACAGGCCGCTGTGCTGGGGTCCAGGCCTGGAGGGCTGAGGGTGACCTTGTGTTTCTCTCTCGCTGAGAAGCACGTGAATGAAGAGCTGGTCTGCGCTTGGTCAGGGGACAGAACACAACCAGACGCCATGAACGTTGCGGTGTGTGTGTGTGCCCTGGGTGCAGGCACCGATTACCGCAGGGAGCCGATGGCTTCCGTTGTGTGTCTCGTGTATTTCAGAAGTAGCTTTTTTTTTTTTTAAATGAAGTAATTCACAATCTAATAAATTAAAAAATGAGCTGCTTTCTGGCAGCTCCTGGCTGAGGGAATAGGAGAGGAGAACTGCCAGGTCCAAAGGGACCACACCCATTATCATTAAGGAGAGAACCCATATTCCAGAATAAACAAACATTTGATTTCAATATAGGGAGCCATACTCAAATTTCTTTCTTTCTTTCTTTTTTTTTTTTAAAGATTTTATTTATTTGCTTGACAGAGAGAGAGATAGCGAGAGCAGGAACACAAGCAGGGGGAGTGGGAGAGGGAGAAGCAGGCTTCCTGGGGAGCAGGGAGCCCGATGCGGGGCTCGATCCCAGGACCCTGGGATCATGACCTGAGCTGAAGGCAGACGCTTAACGACTGAGCCACCCAGGCGCCCCATACTCAAATTTCTTTAAATTATGCTTATTCTCACTGACTTTATAGGGTAACTAGTGGTCACATTGTGGCTCTTCATTTGGAGTCACCGATTTTACTTATGTGTGCCTCTCACACACTCTGGGCCGTTAGTTTCTAAAGGCCTTCACCTTCACGGTCTGTTTGTGAAATGCGATGTCAGGAGTCTCTTATTTACCTATAATTGATAATCGTCATGGCCTGAATGAAGGGGCGCTCCACCTTGTCCTTTCTTTCCGGTAGGAGAGCATTAACAGGATGAGGGATTTCCCCAGTTCTTGAACACTGACCGCTGCTAGCTGCCATGTTTGAGCGCCTGTGTGGGGTGCCTCTGGCTTGGGCGCCGTCTGCTTCTACAGCCCCTGCAGCACTGCATTTGCGTGTTCAGGGAAGTGGAAGCTCAGAGGGATGGGATTTCCCAGGTTGGTGGGGCAGAGCTGGTGTGGACATGGCTCCTTGTCTGCACTCCACCAGCCCGCGAGGATTTTGTGACTTTGCTTTCTGTCGCCAGAGCACCAAAGTCGTAGAAGTGTCCTTTGCTCTGAGCAGGGGCAGCGGGCTCCCACACTGAGGCGCATCACGCACAACTGTAGGGTCCTGCCGCTCGGCCTCCATCCTGCTCTGTGCTCAAGGCAGAGCCTCTGCCAGCCATTCAGCCACAGCAAAGACCCAATTCTCTCTCTTCACTCTGTGTCCCTGCCCTGTGTCTCGGGGACCTGAGGATTGGGAAGCTCCCCTCCCCCATTTCGCTCACTTCTCTGGGTGCCGAGGAGGGTTTGGCCTGTTGACTTGGGTTAAGTCCCAGGTATTGCGCTCGTGGCCCTTACAGAGGTCACGTTCCATGGGTATGTCTCCCCTTTGGATCCCGAGTCTGTGAGTCTGACACATTATCCTCTGCGCACTCACTGATGTGTCGTCTGGCCCCTGTCCTTTGCAGTTCTCCCACGTCTGCTGTCGATGACGCAGAGTCTGGACCTGCACACGCGGCATGGAGCTGTGCTTGCCTGTGCGGAGGTCGCCCGTGGCCTGTACAGACTCTCAGTACAAGAGGACAGGTAGGAGAAGCACCGCGGTCCCATGGAGCCACTGCAGTTGCGAGCTGGGGACCCCCGTCCACCTTCATGTTTGTTTACTTGTGACGGTGTCACTGGTCGTCAGATTCCTGTGTTTTATTTGACGAAGTTTTTCAGTGTTCTCTCTCCTCTCACGAGCCGTGTCCGTTGACGGACTGCCACCTCTCCAGCAGGAGCCTGCGAGCTCCTGGCCAGCTGGGGCCACCGATGGCCTTAGGTGTGGCTGTTTTCTTACGTTCCCTTGTCTTTCTGGGTATCGAGTTAGGTTATAAAAGCAAGACATGTTTTCAGAGAGGGTAGTGAGTGGGACGTATACTCAGTATTCTTCGCTCATTATTACTTTTCATAATTTAGAATACCAGAGAATATAAATGGTAACATTTCCACTGAGAACTTTTCTAGCTGGCAGAGCTCTAACAAACAGTGGGGGAGCACAGGGGCATTCGGAGCAGCTCCATATGTGCCATGTTTTGTACGTTTGTAGGGTACCATTGGGGTTTCTACTTCTCTTTCCAACCGACTTTTCCACAAAAGGAAAAGCTCACAACACACACCAGTGTCTGCAACCTGGATTTTGGATTGCAGTTTGAGGAACACTGTGTTTTAATCCCATCAGGTCACTCTGGATGATTCCCCGGGGGCCATGTGAGGCAGGGTTCTGGCGACAAGCCCAGGAGCTTTGATCTGGTTCACCCCTTGCGCCCCATGGCCTAGATGTACACTGTCGTGCAGCTTTAAGGACATCCACATGGGGGTGAAATGGCACCTGTGGGCCAGGCCGAGGACTTGGTGTTGACGGCAGTGCTCTCTGTGGTTGAGCAGAGACCAGGCGAGACCCGAGTCCTGCCCAGTACAGTGGCATGGGATGCACCAGGGCGTGACAACCTGGGAAAGTGTTCACCGGGGCAAGTCAGAGAGACCAGCACTGGGGTTTTCTTGGGGGCTGGGATGGGGTAGCCTCTGCCTGGACCCACATCCCAGACTCCCAGAAGGAAAACAGATGTCAGCATAAGGCACCTGGTTTGTACCAACAGTCTAGGCACAGAGAATCCCCATTCACAGTTAGGGAAGGATGGGAAGCGTCCCGAGATCCAGGTTCTTGGATGCAGGCTGAGGGCCAACTGTGCCTTGGCAGCATGAAGCCGCTGTGTGAGCTCTTGTCTGGTCACAGGCCCTCAGCTCAGCATTGGGGGGTCTTGTCTCTTTTCTCAGACAGTCATATTGGCTGCTCTGGGGTCCTGGGGGTCTCGGCTCTCCAGCAGGGCCCTTTCTGTCTCCATCCCAGGGCTGTGTCCATTGTCAGCAAGCTGCTGCATGGGTCATGGCTTTACGGGAAGGTCCATACACCTCCCTCTTTGAGTAGATGCTGCTTTCGGGGATTAACCCTCTACAGGTGTTTGGGGAAGCTGGTTGGGCACCTGAACAAAGTGCAGACCTTTCTGAGCCCCAGGCTCCTTTAGTGCTTGCTGTCCTCAGGATCTCAGCTGTTGTGTTTGAACCCATGCAGGCCCGTCACAGACTACCTGGATGAAGCGGCAGTGCAGGGCCTGAAGCAGATTCACCAGCAGGTTTGTGTGCAGCCCCTGGGAGGGTCCCATTCTCCAGGTCTCCTGGTGCCTGGAATTGTCCTCTGCCCTTACAAGCTCTCTCTCCGCTCCTTAGCCCTGATTGAAGCCCCAGAGTCTGATGACAGGACAGGTCCTGCTGAGACCAGTCCTGGGGCCCACTGCTCAGAAGCAGGTCTCTCCTTTGGCCTCATTGGTGGCTCGTCTGGGATGGGAGGTACACGCGCTCTCCTCCTGCCACTGATCGGGGCCCGGGCAGGTGACACGGTCTCTCCTGTCTGGTGCTCGTCTTTCTGTGCTGCCTGGCTACACTTGTTCCCTGGGAGCTCAGCGACTCGGGCGCGTTCCATGCCTCTGTCATGGACGTGGCCTGTTCTGTGGAGGCGGCACATAGAATGAGCATGATGGCTCTGACTCCCACCTGTGCCTCCACGGTGGGACTGCCGTCTGAAATTACACCCAGACTCTGTGTTCGCACATCTTAGAGTTGGGGGGGAAGTACGTCCATTTTTGTGGGTTTTTGAGATTTTCCAAATCTCTGCGATTCAGAAGAAGTGAAGTGTGAATTACAGGCCTAATGTTACCGGATAACATCAAAGTCACTCGTGAGGTTTTAGATGGGTTGAATATTTGTTGTTCCGAATAGAGTTCTATATTCTTTAAGATTTATCTCTGTAGGTATAACACCATGTTGATATCAGATCCTCATCCTGTGTATGCTACTGGCTATGATTTTGGCAAATCCATTCAGTGGGGTGTGGGAGTGCTGTGTGGTGGTGTGCATGAGGGTGGTGCTGAGAGGGGTGCAGCGTGGAGACTCGGCAGCCAGGCGGGGCATCCCCAAGCTAGGGGTTCTTTGTGGAGTTCAGGAAGCAGCAGAGCCTGCCCCCCTTGAGTTTCTGTGGGACACGAAGAAGGCATTGGCCAAGCTCAGTGCCATCTTGGGGAGAGGGGTGCTGGTGGTCCCGGCTGCCCAAGAGGCTGTCTGGGGACCTTGGAACCAGGACACAGGTCAGTCCTGGCTCCCCTCTCTGTGCCTTGGTTTCCCCTTCCAAGTGGGGGCACCAGAAAGCAGGCTGTCATGAGGTGCTTGCTGGGAGTAGAGTGGGCTCTGTCATGAGGACCCCGCTGTCAGCTCTATGAGGACGCCCAGCCTGAGAAACGCTTGTTCCTGCTGTGTCCTCATCACTCCTGTCCAGTGCTCAGTAATGTTCTATATCTACTGTGTGGTTTTAAAAAATCAATTAATTTAAATAACTAACTTTCACTTCTTCATTTTAGCTTTATGATCGTCAGTTATACAGGTAAGCTTCACAAACCCCACGTTCTTGTTTTGTGTCTTAAAGAAAAAATACTCTGTCAGTGAAGATTGGGCTGGCCTGTTAGGGCTTCTGTCCAGTCACCCCCATGGATACCTGGCTTGTGTTACTTTCTTTGAAGGGGCATCACAGTTAGAAGATGTGAAGGTCGAACTAGCCTCGTTGGTGTTTTTAAGCTTTATTGAGGTTTCTGTGTCCTGTAATAAAGTTTGCTTGTGTAAGTGTGTGGTCTGATGGGTGCTGGTCATTGCAGATGGCCGTGTGGCTGCAGCCGCCATGCTGAGCAGCTGGTGTCACCCTGACGCTTTCCTCCTGCCCTTTGCAGCGGTCCCCAGCCCAGTCCCGGGGGCCCCATCTGAGCTCTTTCTCTGTAGAGCTGCCCCTTGTGAATTTCATGCAGATGGAGTCCCACCGGGACGTCCTTGCGGTCTGGCTGCTTTCACTTAGCGTGAGGTTTCAGAGGCTCACCCTTGTTGTGGTGTGCACCACGGTGTTGTCTTTGGTGTGTTTATCTGCCCACCAGGTCGGGGTGGGGGTTGGGTTGTTCCACCTTTTGGCTACTTGGGATACTTGTGCTGTGAACATTGGTGGTCAGGTCCTGGTCTGGATGTGTGTTTCCACTTTTCTTGGGTAAATCCCTGGGGGAGGTGGTGGTGGTGTATTTTTAAGGCCCCGTCAGACTTCTCCGAAGGGCTGCGCCCCTTTGCTTCCACCAGCAGTGTTTGGGAGCGTTCTCTGTCCTCAGCACACATGGTGGGCAGTCTTCACCGGGAGCCGCCCCTGTGGGTGTGCAGAGGTCGCGAGCACAGCCCTGAGTTGCATCTCCCTGCGGGCTAGTGAGCTTGGCATCTTCTCCTGTGTGACTGGCCATCTTCTATCTCCTTCCGTGAAGTGACTGTTCAAGTCTTTTGCTTATTAAAAAAATTTCATGGTCTGTTTCCTCACTGAGCTGTCAGCACTCCATATGTTCTAGATGTGAGCTCTTTATAGATGTGATTGCCCAGAATTTTCTCCCACTCTGGGGCTTACGTTTTCATTTTTCCTTGTGGCTTTTTAATGTAACTGTTCAGGGTAGGGAACGTGGCCTGTTCTCTGTTGTTCTTGACATGTTCACCTTTTCGTCTCTTCCTGAAAGTGCATGGCCTGCTCTTACCCCTGGCCAGGGTCTCAGACCTCCTCAGGTCACCTGAGTAGTTCTGAAAGAAGTTCCTCAGCAGGAGAAGCCCTGGAAGGGGGCCGAGAAGCAGTGGTCCTGGCCTGAGCCCCTGGTGAGGGGCTAGCTAGCGTTGTTCTCTGCTGCTTTGGCAGCTGGTCTAAGTTAATTTAAAGCTGCTCTTCTGCGCTCCTGTCCTATCTCAGAATCCCCTCTTCTGGACAGCTCTGTCGATGGCTCAGTGGCACAGATGCGGCCTCTCTTAATGGCTATCCCCCCACGGACAGCCCTGTGCTTGAGCCAGTGTGTAGTGGGGCTCATTCGCATCTCGTGAGCACCGGTGGGACCTGGCTGGGCCTGTGTCCGGACCTTCCGTGGCTCCACGGGCCCCGTGGTTGGTGCAGAGATGTGTCTGAGGTCTTGGGATGCTTCCACAGTGTTGTCCCCTTCAACTGTTCTTCCACTCTGGTTGGGGCAGGATGTTTGTGTTTCCCTGCAGACGATACGCACCTCCTGGGCGACTACAGAGGTGCTGCTTTCTTCCCCAGTGTGGGTTCATGGACACTTCACCAGAAGTGCCTGGTGGAGCTGAGCGTGCACACGGACGGCCGCTGCACAGCGTGGTCCCAGGGCGGGAGGGTGGCGTGGCTGTGCTTTCGGGCATGGACGTGACTGCTCCCGCCGCACGCTTTCCTTGATGGCTGGTGAGGAGGGGTCAGCACCTGGGGAGCTCCCCTTGGGCTCTCGACTGTTCACCGACACCGTCCACGCTGGCTTTCCACCTGTTCTGACAGCAAAGAGGAGCAGCTGCGCCTCAAGTAGAGAGCATGCTCATTTCTTTCTGGTGAAATGCTTCAGCCCCCTGGACTGATAAACCGTGGTCCGGAGTGGGCAGAGAGCCTCAGGCAGACCCCCCAGGACGAGGGAATGCCCTAGCGCATAGCTTTGTCTGATAGCCGATGGCTTATGGTGGTGTCCATTAGCATTTCACAGATTCTAAATACATCTGTGCTGCTTTTAAATTTGGTTTGAATTTCTCCTGGACTCAGCGGGCAGGTGGCCCCTGGGCTTGGCTCCCCACCCTGAGCCTGGGAGCGCCCTTGACTTGCCTGCTTCCCTCCTGCCCCAGACTCTGTTCTCCATGTCGGGAGCCTTCCTTTCCTAGATGTCATCCAGTTTCTGAATCGCTTAGCGCAGAAGGGAGACAGTCCTGTTACTCTGCGCCAGAAGCCGCAGTCTCATAAACAGACTTCTGTCTTCTTGTGGAGTGCGCTTATGTTCACATCTGCCACTTCACTGTGCTCAGTGTCCGGTATTAGGTGTCCAGAACGGGCCATGTTTCTTCTCTAGCGGACCTTAGTGGCTTGCTTCCTCGGGCTGGATGGTGGTAACTTCCCGGTGTCCCTTGTTCTTGTGCCGTGTGACTGTACGGTGCGGTTCATGCCATAAGGATTATCGTGCCCAGGAAAACCCGAGAATCAGAATGACTTCATCTGGAGGATGGTCACAGCACGTCTTCCATTTCTTTACTGAAAGGCAGTGATTACCAGCAGGAGGAAGTGCAGCTGAGCAGCATCTCACTGTGTAACTTCAGAGCCCGAAGTTATACCTGTCACTTAGGATATTTTATGTTGTGATGTATAAGAAAGATTTTAACTCTGTCTTCATTAATTTTCAGGGGTCTCGGAGGAGAACTCATGAGACAAGCAGGTAGGTCTGAGCCATGGGCTTGTACGTGACAAAGTCCTAAGGGCGTTGGCTTCCCTATCTCCAGTGCTGCGTGGTCTGCGTGGTCTGCGTGGTCCTCCGGGCCAGAAGTGTGCTGCGGCACACGTGGCTCCTGCGACCGAGGGCCCGCCTGCCGCCTCCACTCCTGCGTGCTCACTGCAGGGTCTTTCAGCTCCTGTGTGTTCTGATGTATTTTGGCAGCCACAGGGTCGGCGGCTAGGCTAGGGTGAGCGAACGGAGCTGTGATTTGTCTTCACGGAGGGCTGTCACCGTCTTTCCCTCCTCAGTGCGCTCTGTGTTTAACCGTACAGCAAAGGGTAGACTTCAGATTTCAGTTGAATGTCCACGGGGAACTCAGACGATGCCTGGCTTTTCTGGAGCCTTCCCAGCTAAATCCACGAGAAACCCCAGCACTCCTCCACTTGTCTGGGGGTCGTTTGTCAGGCACCTGGCTGTGCGCAGGCGGGCAGGCCTGGATGCAGGGGAGCCCCTCACCAGGGAGTGGAGAAGTCAGGGAGGGCCTGTAGTCTCAGAGGGCAGGCCTCTGGTGGGCTGACCATAGGGTGGGGACTGGTAAGCACATGGCCGGAGCTGGGCTGGTGCGGGAGGGGCGGGCACCGCCAGTCCTACGTCCCTCCCAGGCTCTCTGAGCGCTCTGCGCAGTCCCCCAGCCTGACTCTGGACCGGACCCTTCAGTATGTGTGCTTGGTGGTTCTTTTTCTTCCTGGAACTCTTGTCCCTTTGCTTCTGCCGCAAAGGTGGATTATTCTGGAATAATCCACCGCACCGGTTCTCACTGTTCCGGCTGTGTCCTTCCTCCCATGTGCTCTGCCCCACCCAGTTGGCGCCCCCAGAACTGTCCCTGTATCCCCCTCCCCGGCCAGCTAGCCCAGGAAGGGGGTTGCAGCATGCCTTGCTGCTCTGATTTGCCCCAAATCCTCGTCTTCACAAAGAACTGCTAGTTTCCTACTTCTGCCTCAGTCCTCATTTGGGATTCTCAGTTGTTTTTTTTTTTTTTTAAGATTTTATTTACTTGCCAGAGAGACCCAGCGAGAGCGGGAACAGAAGCAGGGGGAGTGTGAGAGGGAGAAGCAGGCCTCCCACAGGCCTCCCACGGGCAGGGAGCCCGATGTGGGGCTCGATCCCAGGACCCTGGGATCATGACCCGAGCCGAAGGCAGACGCCCAAAGACTGAGCCACCCAGGCGCCCTGAGAGTCTCGGTTTTATTAAGGAGCAGCGACCATGTGCAAATCCTTGAGTGGCTGCAGAGAGGGTCTTGAGCTTCCCGTACTCCCTGTACTCCGACCTCAGAGCTGGTCTGCAGGCCTCCAGCCCGCCGAGCTGTGCATAGTGTCTGTGCTGCTCTGACCTCCGTGTGCAGCCCCGGACGGCAGTGGGGCCTTCGTGCAGGACTGGCGCGCATCCCTCTGTCACAGGAGCAGCCTGGGTGCTGGGCTCCTGGTGGACGAGGTGGTCCCTTGGGCCATGAGCAGGAAGTGTGTGGGGTACGGCCTGGGCGGGCAGGCATAGGGGGCCCTGAGGAGCAAAGGGCACAGTGAGGGGGTGTGGGCAGGACCTTGGGCCACAGCTGGTCACAGCAGAGGTCTCAGATCGCACTGGTGTGGTGGCCTGGCAGGGAGCTGTGCCCCCAGGATTGCCCTGCATCTGAGTCAGACCATACACGACAGCACTTGCCTGGCCTGCAAGCGGGAAGAAGTCAGGGGCTCCTGGGATCCGTTGAAAAAGCAACATCATCAACACACGAGTCTGTGCCCCATTCCTCTGCAGCTTGGCCATGCTCAGAGGCACAGGCAAGCTCAGCTGGGCCGCGCGGCCCGAGGGGCGGCGTGCACACACCCTCACCTGTGTAGCGTGCAGGGGAGGAGCAGCATAACAGCGAGAGGTGATGACCGTAGCCGAGAAAACCAGAGTGCGCCACAGCCGCACACCGTGTCGGTGCTGGTCCTTGAGAAAGAAGAACGAAGCCACTCGCTGAGGAAACACAACAGGGGAGCAGCGAAGGGCAAAGTCGATGCTGGGGTGCGGAGGGAGGGGCTCAGATAGGCAGTGGCAGCAGGAAAGCTGAACAGAGCTCCTTGCAGATCTGAGTCTGTTGTAAAAATGGCGCCCAGACTCTCAACCCTAGATGAAGCCGGCGGGCTCCCCTCAGATCCCCGGCGGTTTGTTACAAGGCTCAGGTTTCCCTAAGACTTCTTCCAAGTAAGTTGTTTTATTTTCAGTGTTTCTCTTTCTGGATGCAAGGAAGGAAGCACAGACATGTTGTAGACTGTTCCACAACAGTGCCCGGAGGAGAGCCTGACTGAGTTTCTAAGTCCGTTGCTAATGAAGATGGTCTGTCTCGAGTACCTAGAGGGCTGTGTCCTCACTGACTCCAGTTGCCCTGAGGGGCCTCACCTGCCTTACAGATGGGCTGCTGGTGACCAAGTTCCCGAAGCGCTGAGTGAGCCTTGCTTGGCGTGCACCACCAAATGGTCGTGCACAGGGAGAAGGCCCACGACCCCGCAGCCCTTGGCTGATAGGCAGGGTCTGCGTCGACCTCTTGGATTTCTGTCCGTGCCTCCTGCCTGGCCTGCAGGAGCTTCTCTCCATTCCCATGGGTTCGACTGATGTCACTGGAGAATAAACTCCAGACACGAGAACTGATTTCTATGCGCTGACAGCTGGAACTGCTGAGGGGCTGCCATTTGGCCAAGATAAGCGTGTGGCCCTTGGATGAGGACTTGGTCACTGCCCTCGGGTGCAGAGCCATTAAGACTCCCCTGCACACCGTCCACAGCTCCTGATCTGTAGACTGTTCCTGGGTTTCGTGGCTTGGCCTGTGTGGGGTGGGTGCAGGCTCTCCAGCTCCCAGCCAGAGCAATGCAGTCCGGCTCCGCAGGGCAGGCCGCTGGAGGCGTGGTCCCCGTTGACCGTGTGGTCCCCGTTGACCACGGGGTCTCCTGCCGCACTGTTGCCTGTGTATTAGGATTCCATCAAGGTAGCTGTTCTTTCCTTGGAGAGTTATGCCTTGTGAAGTTGGGATCCTGCTGTGTATACTACGCCTTGCTGATAAGTGATCGCAGCTTCCTGTGCCAGTGGGTGAGCTGCTTCAGCTTTTATCACGGCAGCTGCTGGACGCACAGCCGGGCACTGTCAGACGTGTCGCCCACCGTCACAGATCTATGTCAGCAGCTTGGGAGAAATGGCTTCTCAAGACAGGAAATGACCGGCAGAAGGAACATGTGTACCGTCAGGCCCTTCCTCACATGGTGGCGAGGTGCACTCCGGAGTCCGCACCATGTGGCGCGCCCTGGGCAGCGCGTGGTGCTGGGCCTGTCCCCTCGGCCCGCCCAGCCGTGCTACATGGGGGAGCACGGAATCACTGCCTGTTCTCAGTTGCTTCCTGGTGGTGGTATTTGGAAAGACTTGAGGAGAAGCAGCCTTCCCCCCTCTTTGTGCACCTGCCGCACCCACCACTTACCCATGCTGGAGTGATGATGACATAGAGAAACTGCTTTGTTTTGTGCAAAGACGGAGAAAAAAAAAAAAGCAACCTTATTGCTGTTTTGGTGTTTTCATACCACCCCGGAGGATTGCTGTGGCTTGTGGTCTGTTGTGTGGGTGTGTGTGTGGGGGGGTGCTCTCCATCCACCCCTCCCTCTTTCCCACCCTGCTCTCTGTTCTGGGGGGCTGCCTGCAAGGGATGCACCTCGGGGGGCATCGTCGGGGGGGCACATGCTGGGGGGTGTTGCTGCTCTTGGGTGGGGGCACTAGCTTGCACTCTGTTGGGTCAGTACGGGGGTGCAGAGGAAGGTGAGGCCCTCCAGGGCCCTTAGTCACCAGGAGGAGGTAAGCCAGAGCATTTTTCTTGAACACATGTTACTGATTTGCTTCCTAGTGTGGGAGATGAGGACCCAGGCACGACCTCCCTACACAAGCTATTCTTGTCGTGTCTTCCAATTTCATACATGTTTTCAGTCAAAACTATCGTTTCATGTAGTTGAAACTCATTTAAATGTATCCACATGCCTGCCGTTTAAGGAATCTATTCCTTTCTGCATTTCAGAGCTTCTGAAGGGGTCATTTTCCTTTGCCTGAAGAACAGATGCTCTTCAAGTTTTCCATGGGGCATGTCTGCTGGCAATAAGCCCTCTGATTTGTCTGAAAACGTCATTTTTCACCTTCATTCCTAAAGGGCATGGTTGCTGGGTGTAGAACTTAAGTTCCACATTGACTGATTGATTGGTACTTTAAAGATAACTTTGTGTTGTTTTCTCAGTTTCTTTCCTGTTTTGTTGAGAACTTACCTATTCTTCGCTGCTCTGTTGGAGGCAGCCTGTTAATTTTCTCTGGCCACTTCGTGTCTGGTTTTCATGGCTCACACAACACACGGAGAGCAAGTGGGTGACAGGGTCTCTGTAATCCGTGTGTCAGCAGGTTGTTTGGGTCACTTTTGGAAGTACTCAGCCATTATTTCTCCAGATTTCACTCTTCTGCTCTTCTTTCTCCCACTGCGTCTGGGGCTCCAGGCTTCCCAAGGTAGACCTGCGTCTCGACCCTTCACGTCTCTCCCGCCTCTCCTGCCTCCTCCCCTTGCCTGTCCGTTTCACTGTGGGGTCTGTGCCCCATAGTCCATGTCACGGGCTCTCTCTTCAGGTGTGTCTTATTTGTTATTAAACCCGTCAATTGAATTTCTAATTCTTGTGTTTGTCTATTTATTTATTTTAAAGTAGGCTCCACACCCAGCATGGGGCTTGAACTCACGACCCTGAGATCAAGACCTGAGCTTTGATCAAGAGTTGGACGCTCAACTGACTGAGCCACCCATGCGTCACCTAATTCTTGTAATTTTCTGTTCAGAATCTCTATTTTTTAATAGTTTCTGTATTACTGTCAAAGTTTTTAATGATTTCTTTTACCTTTCTGAGCAAAGTAAGCATTTAAAATCTGTGTCTAATAGTGCCGTTGTGTAGAGCGTGTGTGGTTGTGCTTGCAAAGATCTGGACACTGGGTGTGAAGAGTTAGAGAAGTCCTTTGAGGCTCAGGGCTGCTTCCTCCCCAGAGGGTCTTTCCGTTGGCTTCTGGCTGGAGGCCAGGGGTGCAAGCAGCCTGGGGCGCCTCCATCCCTGTCAGGCTTGAGCGGTTCTGTGCCGGCTGGAGCCAGCTGACCTGCGTCTAGGTTTGTCTAGGATGTGGCCCTTTGCCTTCAAGGCCCATGAGGTGCTCTGGACTCCACGTTCTGTCCCAGTTGCCTGTAGAGGCTCGTGGCGTCCTCCTGGGTTTTTGAGTGTGTGCCTTCTCTGGAGTTACCGTAGCCACTCTGGCAGAAGTGGCCCAGCTCAGGGCTGTGGCCCCCAGTCTCTGTGGCTCTCCATTTCCTTGGCAGCTCCCCACTGACTTAAGCACACACAGTTTACTTTTGTCCAGCTTTTTAAAAATGTTGTCTTACTTAGCTGGTGGGTTGATCTGAATGACCTAGTCTGTAACTTTTTTTTAGCTTTTTATTTTGAAATGATTGTAGACTCACAGGGAGTTACAAAGCCCTGTGTTTATTTTTAAATAATCTTTACACCCATCATGGGGCTTGAACTCACAGCCCTGAGATCGAGAGTCACACGCTGTTCCAACTGGGCCAGCCAGGCACCCCCCTCCCCTTTTTAATTAATTAATAATTAATTTTTTATTTTTTGTTTTTTTTTAAGATTTTATTTATTTATCTGAGAGAGAGAATGGGAGACAGAGAGCATGAGAGGGGAAGGGTTAGAGGGAGAAGCAGACCCCCCGCTGAGCAGGGAGCCCGATGTGGGACTCGATCCCGAGACTCCAGAATCATGACCTGAGCCGAAGGCAGTTGCTTAACCAACTGAGCCACCCAGGCGCCCCACCCCCCCCTTTTTTAACTTGATAGAATACATTTAAAGTTCATGTTCAGGGCAAATCTCCAAGAAAATTATTTTTTAAAATATTGAGAACTTGGGGGCGCCTGGGTGGTCATCGGTGAAGCATCTGCCTTCGGCTCAGGTCATGATCTCAGGGTCTTGGGATCGAGCCCCATGGGGGGGGCTCCCTGCTCAGCGGGGAGCCTGCTTCTCCCTCTTCCTCTGTCCCTCCCCCCTGCTCGTGCTTTCTCTCTTTCTCTCAAATAAATAAAATCTTAAAAAATAAAATATTGAGGACTTGGATTTTCCAGTCCTTAAAACATACTGTAAAACCCCTCAAAGCAGAGTGGCATTTTCTTAGGAGCGGGCAAACAGGCAGGTAGAGCAGAAGACAGGATCAGAAGTAGATGCCGATGTAATGACACGAGTGAGATTTGATATGTGACACAGAGGTACTTCCAACGTTGGTGTGGAAGGTGGCTTATTGAGGGATGATGATGTCACCAAGGGCCGTGTGAAAGAAAAGAAAATCATGTCCTCACCTCATATATCCAGAACTAAATTTCTTTTTTTAAAGATTTTATTTATTTGACAGAGAGAGATACAGAGAGAGAGGGAACACAAGCAGCGGGAGTGGGAGAGGGAGAAGCAGGCTTCCCGCGGAGCAGGGAGCCCGATGCGGGGCTCGATCCCAGGACCCTGGGATCATGACCCGAGCCGAAGGCAGACGCTTAACGACTGAGCCACCCAGGCGCCCCCAGAACTAAATTTCTGATTAACTAAAAACTCAAATACAAAAAATATAATTTAAAAAGCTTCAAAGAAATTTTAGGAGACATTGTAGGATAGAATCGGTCCCTAAAAATCTTAATTTGGAAAATTTCAAATCTGTACAAAAGCACAGAGAAATAGCTTGTGGAGCCCCGTGTTATCTGTGCTCCCGCTCCAACAAGTCTCATCGTTTGCCGCTTGTCTGTTTTCCCTGCCCTATAAAGCAGATCTGGACACCGCGTCTTAATACTTGCTGCGGTAGTTCCTACTGGTGAGGACTGCGGTTCTGTTCTGTTTTGTTTCTGGCTTCTGGCACATAGCCGCCCAGCATAACTGGAGACAAGCAGTTAGAAAGTAGTGTGTTCGTCTACATAAATACTGAAAACTTTTGGATGGGGGAATACACCATGTATAAAGCCAGTAGGCACCAGAGTTAGAGGAAATCCTTGTACTGAGGTGAATGAAAAGGTGATTGTTTACAGGCTGCGCAGATCTCTTAAATTTGCCGGAGCAGATGGACGGAGATTCCACGTGAGTGCAAACCCAGAGAGCCTCGCGTTGCTGACAGGTGTTCAGCCTCCCCCAGCAGGCAGGGGGATGCTGGTTCCCTTAACCAGAGAGAACAACGGCGTTCTCTCTCAGGTTGGCCGCAATCAGAGCTTAACAGCCCCGGCTCCCGCCCCAGCGTGTGAGCTGTCACAGGCTTCCCAGTTTGCCCACCGTCCTGGGTGCCGCTGCTGAGGCTCGGCACGCAGAGCCGTGTAAGGGCAGACGGGTGGTCTGCGTCCACAGGCACATGTGGCCATTGCCTGTGCGGTGACCGCTGGAGGGAACATTAAGCCCATCAGGAGAGCTACGGAACGAGTTGTTTTGCATCCAGAGCATGGAGAACCACACGACTGCTCACAGTGGCGAGCTCTCCAGGAGTTGGTTACGTTGTTAGAGAGAAAGGCAGGGTGGTGGCTGGAGTCTCTGCCAGCGCTAGGTGGGACCTCGTTCCTGGTCATGGGTGATGGGAGTCAGGAGCTGCGAGGAGGGGGACCGGCTCACCTTTGGTCTGCGGCACCCCAGGTGCATGCAGACTGTGCGGCTGTGCTCTCAGCTCTGGCCGGCGGCACTTGAGGGCACGGCTGTCTGGCCTGTGGGTCCCTGCGTGACGGCAGGAAGCACCCCAGCACACCATGACCTCGGGGGGAGCTGTTGTCAGCACCAGGGTCTGGAGGTGCTTGTCCTGCGCCCAGCCTGGCGGCCTGACTTCCGTCACGCTCCAGCTGAGGTCTGGTTTCTGGGCTCAAGGCGGGAGTTGAGGGACCAAAAGGGCGGAGTAGAGAGACCCTAAAAGGGGGGTGTCCGTGGGGGAAGCATCACCATTCCTTCCTGCTTGAGGGTGGGTCTGGCCGTGCCAGGTGCCCAGGGGCGGTCACCAAAATGCCAGCGGTAGTTTTTTCTCTGATGTTTCTCTGTAGTGTGGTGGGTGCAGGGCCACCCTCCCTTGAGCATCGTGGATTCCATCCCACACTTTGGTTGTTTTCTTTGCGGTGGGTGGTGTCTTTAACCTATTGATTATACTGGACCGATTTCTGCCATGGGTGTGGTAATCTTTTTTTTTTTTTTTTAACTTTATTTTATTTATTTTTAATATTTTATTAATTTATTTGACAGAAAGAAACACAGCGAGAGAGGGAACACAAGCAGGGGGAGAGGAGAAGCAGGCTTCCCGCTGAGCAGGGAGCCCGATGCGGGGCTCGATCCCAGGACCCTGGGATCATGACCTGAGCTGAAGGCAGATGCTTAATGACTGAGCCACTCAGGCGCCCCCCCCTTTTTTTTAAAGTAATAGCTGAAATGATGTAATATTTTCACAAATACCAGATTTTTTGATGAACTGTGTACATTTATTTAGGGACCCCAAACCATTGGTCTTCAGTGATATGTAATGTACAAATTATGTCAATCATCATCATCATAGACAATAAAAATTGATGTATAAAGAATACTCCTTAAAAATCTGAACAGTAAATAAGTTTAATATAAGAAAAAAATTGCAAAAAATATTGAATTGGCTTCTTGGAATTTTTATTTTTTATAATTTCTAAATATGTTCAGTTTCCTTTACTACACTGAAAATCCCTTTCAAAGTGTGCACTCCTTAGTCTTTATATGATGACAATTTTGGTCATTTATTTTAATCCCTTATTTCAACTTTTTAATTTTTTTATTATGTTCAGTTAGCCACTGTATAGTATATCATTAGTTTTTGATGTAGTGTTCAGTGATTCATTATTTGCATATAACACCCAGTGCTCATCACATGTGCCCTCCTTAATACCAATCACCCAGTTACCCGATCCCCCCACCCCCCTCCCTTCTGTAACCCTCAGTTTGGTTCCTGGAGATCAGAGTCTCTCATGGTTTGTCTCCCTCTCTGATTTCTTCCCATTCAGTTTTCCTTCCCTTCCCCTATGGTCCTCCATGCTATTCCTTACTTTGCACATATGAGTGAAACCATATGATAATTGTCCCTCTCTGCTTGACTTATTTC
>NC_138383.1:230825-240420 GCF_054177405.1 Leptonychotes weddellii | reverse complement strand
GTTGACAGCATGCAGCTCAGTGCTCTTGGTTTGTCCTCATTTTGGCCCCTCAGTGGACTCCTGGGTGCTCACCTGTCCTGACCTAGGTGGACTGTGAGTGCTCACCTGTGACAGGACTCTTGCCACTGTCTTTGGAGATCCCTTTCCTCCTGTGTTAGCAGCTCCTCTATGGTCCTCATCTCAGGCAGATGCCATAGCTCCTGGTCACTTGTAGGTGTCGATGGCCCCGTCAGCACATGCGTCCTCTGAATCGAGAGTCGTCCCTGGGGATTCGTATTGGGGTCACATCTGTAGCTGTGGGCTGTGTTGCTCCATGTGGCCCTGGGGCTGCCTCTACCTGGGCCAGGTCTGGAGCAGGTTCCCTGAGGCTGCCCAGCTGAGGAGGTGCTGGGGCTGCTCACGGGCTGGCCAGACACGGGCACTGGTGTGTCCGGAGTGGCCAGAGGGACTTGGTACCAGCAGCTCAGCACTCAGCAGGATAGGTGCTTCGATGGGCACTCTGGAGAATGACATTGCATTTATTCTTTTCCTTCCTAGTGTGCATTTTAATAGAAAACTTGTCCCTTTCCAAGATGCCTTTTAGAGGTGACGTCGTAATCGGTAAGTGCTTCTCTTCTTCTTTGTAGACTCACATTGTAGCATTTCCTCCCAGAACTATTTCAAGTTAAAAAGAAAATGAACCAGCTAGGATAGATGATAACCCGTTGTAAATAATGAGCATCCCCCCCACTCTCCTCCTCAAAAAGAGAGAGATTCTTTCCCTTGTCTAGTGAGAGGTCAGGCTCCTTCCTCAGAGCTCCTGGCTGCCACTCTGCCTGTGGCACCTGCCCCCAGTGCCGGGCAGCCTTGGCTGTCCCTTACCCCGACAGATGCATGGTGCAGGCCTGCAGGACCCGTGGTGCAGGCAGGATGTGTGAGGAGGGACAGCTCTTGTGGAGCAGTGGCCAGGCCCCTCTGCAGACCTCGAGCCCTCCACCTTCTATGGCACGTGGCCACAGAGAGGCAGTAAGAAAGGGGCCTTGGGGTCACCTTTATCCCCCGGCCGACTTTATTCTTTGCTTTTTTTTTTTTTTTTTTAGATTTTATTTACTTATTTGACAGAGAGACATAGCGAGAGCAGGAACACAAGCAGGGGGAGTGGGAGAGGGAGAAGCGGGCTTCCTGCCGAGCAGGGAGCCCGATGTGGAACTCGATCCCAGGATCCTGGGATCATGACCTGAGCCGAAGGCAGACACCTAACAACTGAGCCACCCAGGTGCCCTTATTCTTTGCTTTTGCAGCCTCAAGTTCTGGGACCAGGAGACCAAAAAAAAAAAAAAAAAAAAAAAAGAATTGGATAAATTTAGCATTCTATGCTCAGTGTGGGATCTAATTGAGTTAAATATTTAGGTTTTTATTCGTGGGGGCCCAGGGGCATTGTTTGAGAGAGAGGTGCTTCCAGAAGTGGCCTCCTGAAGCTTTCGGTGTTAAAAGAGCAAAAATTTCTCACGGTAACAGTTTGACATTTCAGCAGCCAAGAGAAGGCTTTCTCTCTGAATGGAGAGGGCCCTTGGATTTTGTCTAACCTGTGTAACGTTTACCTTAGATTTTCTCTAGATTCATCTCTAAGGTTACCAACTTTAAGAGGTAGAAGATCTGTTGTTTTAATTTCATCTACATGTTCTTAATTGGGTAAATGAATGTCTTTTGTTCCTTTGACAGATGGTTGGCAGTGGGTGATAAATGACACACTGAGAAATCTCCATCTTATTTCAAGTCATTCTAGACAACAGATCAAGGTATGGTAAGCAAGATTTTTCTGGCTGTTGCATTGTATAGAGAGTGACACTCGGGGTGCCTGGGTGCCTCATTTGGTTGAGCGTGGAACTCTTGATTTCAGCTTGAGTCATGATCTCAGGGTCCTGGGATCAAGACCCATGTTGGGCTCTGTACTCAGTGCAGAGTCTGCTTGAGATTCTTTCTCTCTCCTTCTCCCTCTGCCCTTTCCCTTGCTCATTCATGTGCTCTCTCTCTCTTTCTCTGAAATAAGTAAATAAAATCTAAAAAAAATAGTGACATGAATCTTTTTTTTTTTTAGTGTTTGTTTCAAAGGACTGTGTGCGTTATGAGTCCCTTTTATACACGAATGTTGTGATCATTGATAAATGCCATAATTATATTTGGAATTCTAGATTGTATTATCTATGTAATTTATAATCAGAAAAACCAGTGCAGCCAATGATGACCAGAATATTTAAATTTTATATGACAGTTTCTGGTTAAATTAGATTCAGCTTCTGAACATCTCTCCTGTATGTCCATAGTGATTGTTTATTCAGTTAGGGAGTTTTGTGTCCCGTTCAGATGCAGAATGGTGGGGTTGGAGACTCTGCCGTGACACTTAGGTGTAGGTGGGAGCCGCAGTCCAGGGTCCTTGCCTGAGAGTGCTGGCTATCGTGAGCAAGGACAGAGTGTGTGTGTCCGGTGGCCGATGTGCTGTTTTCCTATCCTGGGACAGGTGACTTTGGCCTAGCGGAGCTGTGACGGAGGTCCTAGTGTGGATGGTGACGGGCTTTGGTATTGAGGGTGGAGAAACGGAAGTCCGTGTTGGTTTCCCATAAGATTAATTCTCCAGCCTCCTGCGTATGCTTCTTTTTTTAAAGGAACTTTATCGTTCTGTAGAATCCAAGTACAGTTTTACGAGTTGAATCTGAATGTTTCGTGGTCAGGTCTCAGAATTTCCTTTTAAGAGCATTCCCTTAATTGATTCACACCAGCAGGGATTGTGGTAGTTTGCGCAGGTGACCTCTCGGTGTGATGCTGCGTTGTGTAGCCCTCCCTGTGCAGCCTCCGGCACCTCTCTCCAGGGCTGCTCCGTCGGGCTCAGCAGCCTGATTTGGGGAAGTGGTGGAAGAGCGTAGAAACCCAGCATTTGCCCTTTGCTGTCTGTCTGACCCTGAGAGGCTTACCTGGAGCTCAGGCTCCTCCTCTTGGCAGTACAGGTGTTCTGGGGGGGGCCGGGGGGCGCGGCTGCTACCACATCAGCTCCACTCTCCTCCCCCCCACCCTGGCCCTGCAACTTCCCCTCTAAGTGAGGCCTGTATGTTACTTCTGTGTGTACAACACACACTTTGCCCTTCGCTGATTCTGCTGGGAAAGAAAAAAAATGCCCCATTTTATTAACTTTTATTAGAAGACTTTGCATGAATGGAAGAAATCATATTTTCCATTCAGATTATTAGTTGCAGAGAATATTGAAGTTATCTGACAGATAACTGATGATGATCAGCAGACGTGCTGGAAAGGAGTATATGATTCAGTTTCTGTTTGTTTCAAACTTAATCACTGGCCTGACCGCAGAACGATCCGATGGCTGGGGCGCCCGGGAGGCTGCACAGCACACTCACGGCCCACTTTGTTTCAGGAAGCGGCTGTCTTGGCCCTGGCTGCTCTCTGCAGCGAGTACTACACCCTGGAGACCGGGGAGGCGGATCCCGCCAGGCAGGGTGAGTGGGCCGCGGGGGCTTCCAGCAGGAAGCGGGGGTGCAGGGTATGGGTTTGGGTGCCCCGTCTCCTGCTGCAAGTGGACAGGGCGTGGGAGGGAGGGCCCGAGCTGGGCGTTGGGCGGAGATGGGGGTGGGGGAAGGGGGCACGGAGGCCTGCTGCTCCCGGATCCGCCAGGTTCGTGTAGCTGCCGCAGGTGTTCATCCCTCTTCGGCTCTAGACGGGTGCTTTCCTGGCGTGTTGGCATTCCCCCGAACGGGCGAGAACAAGCACGATGCTCTCTCTCCATGCAGAGCCTGTGCTTAATGTCGGCAGCGTCTGCCTGAATGACGTTTTCAAGTAAACTCCCCCACTTTGTGCTTTGGAGGTTCCCATTGTACGTGGATGGAACCCCTTCCTTCTCTGGCCTCCGAGGGAGCCTCCTGTTTCCTGTTCCATTTCGTTCTCGTGTTTCCCTTGGTGTTTGTTCCTTGGGTCCTTCTTCTTCTTTCTGGTCCTCGATGCTGGGGTTCTGTCGGCTCAGAGGGTCTGCGTCTGCTGTCCTAGCACGTCCTGATTCCCTGTCCCTGATTGCTTCGGTGACTTTTTTATGGCAGATGTGGTTTTAGGGTTTCCGTATGCACCATGCCACAGTTTCCTGGTGCGGGTCCTTGGCGTGTGCGTGCACTTTGCCTTTTCCCTGTTCACAGAAGCCTCGCTGCACAGCATTGCCTCAGTTGGGTTTTCCAGAACCCCCTCGTGTGGTTCGTCTGACCCATGACGGGTCTGCACGGAGAAGCTTCGTGTCCACCCACTGTGGTGCCCTGTAGTGTTCTCTTGCCTGACAGTCACTTCAGAAGCATATGAAACACTTTTAAATTATTTTAAATGGTAAAAATCGTCTGATTTTTTTTTTTAAATAAGAAAACATTCGGTAATGTGATCTTCTGACAGACTTTCCAAATTTATGATGTTTTTCCCTTGACCATAGGCAGTGTTACATAAAGAGGTACTGACATCATTTTGCATTTAGTCTGTTTTTAAAAATTGGGATGATAAGGTCACATTTCACTTTCTGCCTGAGAAGAGAGTATGGCATCGCTGTGCACGCGGGGAGAGTGAGCAGTGTTCTGGAGTCACCTTCAGTGTGTGGAGACCCCAGCCAGCGCTGCGGAGGTGGCCACGTCAGGGGTGCACAGACGTTCTGGTGTTCCTTCGCTGTCCTAATGTAGGCCCTTGAGGTTTCCATGCACGTGTTGCCACGGTTGTGCTTGGTTGACATCTAAGCAGTGAGGACAAGAATCGGTCACGATGGTTAGACAGGTCGGGGTGTGCAGCCTCCTGGCCCCTCCAGAGCTGCGTTGGTCGAGGACAGCCCGGCAACCCCACTGCCCTTCCCGCCCCAGCTGTCCCTTGAGTCTGCCCTGCACCCTCTGTTCCCGTCCCTGTTTCATCCCTGACAATGGCCTTCCCGTCTCAGGGAGCATCTGTCTGCGCGCAGTGTGCTTCAGCCCGACTGGCAGCTTCTGCCCCTTCGTGCTCACCCTGGGAGGGCATCCCGTCCACCTTTGTGTTCCTGGTGACTAGGACCACATCACGCATTCTTAACCCCTCCTGGATTTATTCTCCTAAGAGTGAAATCGTGTATTAAAATTGCCTATGAAAACCTCAAACCCACCTAATAAAAATTCTTAAATCTGTTTTGATCGGAGCCACTTCTAAGGTACATCTGCTTCAGAAGCCGGCGTGCTTCCTCCCTCTCTCTCGCTGCCTACTCACGCATTTCTGAGACGTCAGAAGGAGAGCGTGTTGTGCGGGAAGGGAGGCAGCCGCCCTTTTGTCGCTGCCTTTCAGAGGAGCTGATACGGCAGTATCTCGCTGACCTGCAGAGCCCGGAGGAGACGGCTCGCTGTGGCTTCTCTCTGGCCCTGGGCGCCCTCCCGCGCTTCCTCCTGAAAGGCAGGCTGCAGCAGGTGAGGCGCCCCGCGCCCTGAAGAAATGGCCTGTTAGGTCCGGGCGTTGCGTGTGAGCCCGGTGGGGGAGGGCTTGGGAGGGGTCAGACCACGAATTTACGCCCGTCCAGGCATGTGGCCATGAGGAAGGGAACGGGGTGCTCTTGAGGGTGCCGGGTGGACACTGTCGTGTGATGGGGGGACTTGGAGGGGCTGAGTTCTAGTCTAACAGAGGGAAGCTCTTGCTGCCTTTGTGGAAACACGCTCCTGTCTTGAGACAGCCGTGCTGTGTTCCCCTCCTCCTGCCCACGACGTCTCGGGGTCAGAGGCACTGGACAGACTCCCTAAAACTCAACTCTGCAGCTTAGCCGTTTGGAACATACGACTCTCAGGACCGAATGGCCCTTTAAGAAGTATTGGATCGAGATCTCAGGAGTCGGCTGATCATTTGTCACAATTTCCAGCTGTGGGCCACAGGATAGGAAGGGGGCAGTTGGCGTTGGGGATGCCCTGCAGAGATGACCGGGGGCAGCAGGTGCCCCCTCCGCGTGTCCTCCGGGCTGCAGCAGGGCGTGTGGTCTGCCAGGTGCACGTTCTGTTGAGGATGCATCACTGCGTTTCAGGTGCTGGCAGGCCTGGGAGCCGTGACTGTCATTCGTCCTGAGAACGTGAGCTTTGCCGAGTCCAGGCGGGACGCTCTGAAGGCGATCTCAAGGTGCGTCTCCTCCGGGCTGTTCCCCCAGTCCTTGCTCTCCCGGGCGCCAGCGACCGAGCACTGAGGTGGTCCCTGTCGGTGTGGTCCAGAGCCCAGTCTCACATGAATCTACTTTGAAGCAGCAGTGTAACTTTTTATTTTCTCGTTTATTCTCTTTTCAGAGGGTTGTCAAAGAATATTTCCAACTCAGAGGCTCATTGACACTTTATTCATTGTTGCTATAGTGAATATTAGACTTCTTTGTTTTAGGAACAGCAACCCACCTCAAGAACTGGGGCATGAACCTTAAGTCTGGAAGGGCCATGTGGTGTTGACCACACACTGCACGCACAACGGGACATGCTTTCCTTTCTCTGTCCCCCACCCGTGCCCCTCTTCTGCTGTATGGTGGCACCACCCCTTTCTGCCAGGACGGAGGCGGGAGGGGCCAGCACAGGTGGCCTCCTGCACACCTTTTTTTTTTTTAAGATTTTTTTATTTATTTGCAAGAGAGAGAATGAGAGACAGAGAGCATGAGAGGGAGGAGGGTCAGAGGGAGAAGCAGACTCCCTGCCGAGCAGGGAGCCCGATGCGGGACTCGATCCAGGGACTCCAGGATCATGACCCGAGCCGAAGGCAGTCGCTTAACCGACTGAGCCACCCAGGCGCCCCTCCTGCACACCTTTTAAGCTGCAGACACTAAGAAATGTGATTTTAGGGAAAGGTGTCATTCAGCGTATGTCAGCACGGAAGGAACTCTGGAATTCTGACTCTATCTCTGAGGTTGTTGGCCTGTTTTAGCGTGTCCTGTCAGGCCAAGATGATGGGAAAGATGGGGTTCACAGACATTTGCCATATTTCACGCATTTTTAATAATTTCAGGGTTTGCCAGACGGTTGGCGTGAGGGCAGGAGGGTCCCCAGACGAGGTTGTGTGTGAAGAGAACGTCTCCCAGACTTACCGCACCCTCCTGGGCTGTCTGCACGACTACACCACCGACAGCCGTGGGGACGTGGGCGCGTGGTAAGGTGGCCCGTGGTCTCTTGCTCATGGTGCTGGAGGTGCGCTGTGCCCCTGGGCCTGTGTTCTAGGGACAGCAGAGCATCCTTGGGCCTGGCTCGTGGTTGTGTTCCACTCTTCTCTGAAAAATACTAAATTCTAAAGCACAGACACTTGCCACTCCCTTGTGCCAGCCCCCGTGGTTGGCTTTCCAGTTCTTCTGAGAAAGTTCAAGCAGACAAAGGCCCTGATGTGGCCATTTAGGGGAAGAAGGGGGTCAGACCACTTTGGAGGAGGAGGAGATGGGTACTTCTCTGGGGATTCAGTTGCACAGTGAACCGTGGCCCCTTCTGATGGGAAACCAGGTACCCACATCTCAGGCTTGGGAGAAACCTCGGCTTGACTGTTCTCGCGAGGACGCCCCCAGACAACTTGTTGTAGTCCGAGCCGAGAGGAGGCTGTGCCCATGGCGCCAGGTTTGCTTTGTGTGTCATTTCTTTGTTCTCACGTTGGCAGCTGTCATCTTTCCAAGATTTCAGTTTACTGTAAATAGCAAACCGAGTTACCCTTTCATTGGAGGAGCTGAGAGCTACCCTTAGGACTTCTGTCTCTTGTTCTGGACACGCTGTGATGGGCATTGTGCTGAGAGGCTGCGTGGGGTAAGGTGTCACTGACATTGGGCGGAATCGTTCTCTTGTTACAGTGGAAACAGAAGCTGGGCTTTATGTGAAGCCTCGAAAGAGAAAAAAGAAATGCACATGTTTTTTCCATATGTGGCAAGTTTTTGGCCACTTTCTTTAAATCTCCCCTGCCCCACCTCATCCTGGACACCGCATCCCCCTGTGGGCCCCATTCCTGCCCGTAAGCCCTGGGGCTCTACTCATTTTTTTTCAGTTTTTTCCTCTTCTTCAGTTGTGTAAATTCTAATTTACGTTCAAGTTCACTGGCTCTTCCCTGCCATCAGGGTCGCCTGAGAGAGCTCTGATTTTGTTACCGTTCCATTACAGTTCCCGTCTGGGGCTTTTCCCCACTTTCTGTGTCTGCCGGCCTTCCCCGCCTTTTCCTCCATCAGGATGTTCCCTCACCTCACTGGTTTGCTTTCCTTCCCTTCTGCTCAGTCCCAGATGGTGCTGGGGACACGGCCGCGTGGGGCCCTGATGGCCTCGGTGTGCCCTTGGAGATGCGGGCAGGGCTCCTCTGTGGGAGCCTGGGGCGCCCCCGTGTACTTGGGGAGTCCACCCTGACAGCTGCCTGGTGGCCCTACAACAGCACAGCCCCGACCCCTGCACTTCCCTGTCCCTGTGGGATGCGGGCTGGGGGGGCTGCCCTGATCGGGGTCTGTGTCAGTCAGTGATGATGGTCGGACCCCACCCCGGGCTCAGTTGTGTGCCCTGGAGAGTGGGTCGTTCCTCCTGGTTCTTTGTGGGGCATGTGGTTTTGGAGCGGATCCTGGCTCCGGGAGGTTTGCTGTGGGGATGGGGTCCCTCACTCCTCCGGGGGTGCTGATGGCTTTCCAGTGGCCAGCGGGCTTGGTTTGAATCCAGAGCTGCGGTCTCCGCCTCGCCTGATGTGGGCGGCCCCCCTTGTGCTGTGTGGTGGGCAGCCCTCCTGCGTGGGCGTGGGGTCCCCCTCTGGGGCACACCCCCGCACGGCGCTCCCTGTGCTCCCGGGGGCCCTGGTCGTCCCAACTCCCCATGGTTCCAGCCGGAAGGGCGGTGGCTTTTCTTGGGTCCCTCCGCAGCACGGACACGGAACCCTGTGAGGAGGAAGCCTGGGTGCTGGTGCGGGCGTTCCCCCCAAGGCCTGTGCGGTGCGGGCTTGGACGCCCAGCGACGTGCGTCCTTTTCAGAAGACTCTCGCTCCCTTTAGACCGTCTCCAGTCACTTATTTTTGCACCTGTTTTCTGTCAGCATGTTTTTTAAAGACCTGCCTGTTTGTTCTGGGATCTGTGGCAACCCTGTGTCTGCCTCTGTCCTCTCCTAGTATTTTAACACTTGGTCTTTTTTTTTTTTTTTAATTTTCATTTATTTATTTTTATTTTTTTAAAGATTTTATTTATTTATTTGACAGAGCCACAGCAAGAGAGGGGACACAAGCAGGGAGAGCGGGAGAGGGAGAAGCAGGCTTCCCGCTGAGCAGGGAGCCCGATGTGGGATTCGATCCCAGGACCCTGGGACCATGACCCGAGCCGAAGGCAGACGCTTAACTGACTGAGCCACCCAGGCGTCCCTAAGAATCTCTCTTTCTTTCTTTTTCTTTTTCTTTTCTTTTCTTTCTTTCTTTTTCTTTTCTTTTCTTTCCTTCCTTCCTTCCTTCCTTCCTTCCTTCCTTCCTTCCTTCCTTCCTTCCTTCCTTCCTTCCTTCCTTCCTTCTTCCTTCCTTCTTCCTTCCTTCCCTCCCCTTCCCTCCCCTCCCCTCCCCTCCCTTCCCCTACTTTGTGTAAGAACACTTTTTTTTTTTTTTAAATGTTTTATTTATTTATTCATGA
>NC_138383.1:221132-230725 GCF_054177405.1 Leptonychotes weddellii | reverse complement strand
TTTATTAATTTGACAGACAGCGAGAGAGGGAACACAAGCAGAGGGAGTGGGAGAAGGAGAAGCAGGCTTTCCGCGAGCAGGGAGCCCGATGCGGGGCTCCATCCCAGGACCCCGGGACCACGACCGAAGCTGAAGGCAGACACTCAATGACTGAGCCCCCCAGGAGCCCCTATTTTTTTTTAAACCATTCCTTGTAGCGCTAACCAAACCCAGAAAGTGTACACTCAGAATGGCGGAGGCTTTGGGTGTGCACACGCTTGCAGGGTGCACGAAGGTCAGGCCTGTGGTGTGGGTGCAGGTCGCCTGAGGCCCTCTGTGTGGGGTCGGACCGTGCGCCACCTGTAAGGAGCTGGTGAGGCCCCGAGGGTGTGTGTGCAGGCTTGGGTTTGTCCTCTGTGTGTCCTCTTCCCCCACCTCTCCTGTGAGTGCTGTACCCACAGACACTGGGGGGTCCGCAGGTCCCCGCCGTCCTCGTGTCTCCCACACCCTGCCCAGCCTGGCACCTGCAGATGGGCAGGCATATGTCTCAGGTCCTGAGCAGCATCTGGTTGGCAGCCATGCCCTGGGGACAGCCTGTCCTGCTCCTGTGAACCCCGGCCCGTGTCTGTCTCGTGCCTCCAGCAGCCCCACACCTGAGCTCAGTGCTTCACCGGCCAGGCTCCTGTGGGCCGGGGCCTCCGTCTGTCTGTCGGTGGAAGGGCCAGTGCCTGGCCTGCAGGACCGGCCGGCCTTGCTGGTGCGGGGCGGGTCTGTGGTCCCTGCTGCCCAGCTGTGTCCCCGGTCTGAAGTGCGGCTTTCACCCTGGTTCGGCCAGTCATGGTGTGGGCACGGGTTTTCACGTTGTGGAAGCTTCGTTTCCTCAGTGTGAGCGGATGTGGAGTGAGTCTGTCGCAGTGGAGAGCGACGCCCCGATCTGGAAGGGTGGTGGCAGACAGGAGCTGCTCCGTATGCGTCTGTCCCTCAGTTTCTCTGCCGGGAGAAGGCTTTGTGGACCAGGCCGCACTGCACGTACTGCATCCGGAGCTTTTGTGGGCACCTCAGTGCCGTTTGTGTGCACTTGGGGCCTGGCATCTGCCTTCGGGTGTCAGACATGCGTCCTTGCTAACAGAGCACAGGAGAAAGTGCGCTAGCCAGCTGCGTGTACCGCGTTTGGTGGGCCTTTCCTACCAAAGTGACGGTCAGTCTCTGGAACTCGCCCTGGTTGAAGGTGTCTGAGCCTCCTGAGTGTGGCTGGCGGGTCACATGGCACCTGGGGCTCTTCATTGCCTCCTTGTCCCTGCAGGGTCCGTGAGGCCGCCATGACCAGTCTGATGGACCTGACGCTCCTGCTGGGGAGGAAGCAGCCAGAGCTGATCGAGGCCAGTGTGTGAGTGCCTCCTGTGTGGGGGTCTGGCCCAGTCGGTGGGAGGACGCCAGCACTGGGGGTGAGGCCGGGGTCTCTCTGTCCAGTCTGCTCTCGCTGCCGGGGCCTCCCTTCCCTCCCTCCTACCTTCAGTTCCTTCCTGTGTCCCCTTTCCCCCGTCACCCAGCCCACCCCATCTGTCTGCACTGCTTCTACCCCAGACCTGGTGCTCAGGCCTCTGAGGGCTCAGGTTCACTGTGGCTGCGTCCCGTCCACCCTGTGGCTGGAGTGGATGCCGGTGCTCGCGGGGCTGCTCTGGCTGGTGCCCTGGGTTCAAGCTGGGCTAATGGCCTCGCTCTTGGTTCGCAGCTGTCAGCAAGTCATGTGTCATGTGGCCCAGCAGGCGAGTGAGAAGATTGACCGGATCCGCGCGCACGCCGCCCGCGTCTTCATGGCTCTGCTGCACTCTCACGGCTCTCCCGTCCCACACGTGCCCCACCGAGGAGAGCTGGAAAAGCTCTTCCCCAGGTACGGGAGGCCGGGGTCCCCGACCCCCGGCGGGCGCGGGCCCCCCTCCAGCTTGTTGGCTCACTCTCTGCAGATCCGACATGGCCTCCGTGAACTGGAATGCGCCGTCTCAGGCCTTCCCTCGCATCACCCAGCTCCTGGGGCTGCCCACCTACCGCTACCATGTCCTGCTGGGGCTGGCCGTGTCCGTGGGCGGCTTGACCGAGTCGACGGTGAGGAGGCCTCTTCCCAGGCCCATGGTGGTGGGTGGCACCTGGCCCAGGGCTGGGGCGGTGTGGGAGGTCTGAGTGGGACAGCCAGAGGCTGAGAGGCACATGCTGGGAGGGCAGCTTGGTCCTCGTTGTGCTGGTCTTTTCTCTGCTTTGGGGGTCAAAGTGGGGTCAAGGGTCCGCCCCTTCCCCTGGCCTTGGGTTTCCAGGGCAGGACCCCCAAGGACCGTGTTACCTCTGCTGAGAGTGGGCTGGCGTTCCCAGTGGGAAGCTCAGTGGCAGGACTATTTAGGAGAACCTGAAGCACACAGAACTACGAGGAAAGTTGTGGCGAGCTTCTGTGTGGACGGCGTCCCGCTGCACATGGCACAGGGCAGCCTGGTTCTCCTGTGAGCGTTGGGCTCGGCGGCCCGCTTGGACCTCACTTACCAGCTGCTGCTTCGCCCTCTTTGCTTCTCTTTCCTCCTCTTTGTGCCGTCATTTTCTGGATAAGTCTGGTCTGTTGTGTGTGTTCCGTTTTCTCGTGTCCTTTCTGCTGGCGTAGGGGCCACATGTCCTTTTCCCTTGGACCCGGGACCAGTGTCGTGTGCACCCAACTTTGGAGCCGTTGGGGGGTGTCCTGCTCCCCTGTGCGGTCACACGTGGGTTTCCGTGGGGACGGCGGATGCGTTTTCACTCCCCTGCCCTTGGGCACCGGTGTCGCCAGAGCAAGAGCCCTGTCTGGTGGGGCTGCTGCTCCTGGTTCGGCTGTGGGGATGCCCCCCTCATCCCTCGCCTGGCGCTCGGCAGCTGCCCTCTGACGCTGCAGACTGTGACCTGCTGGGATCTGTGGTCTGTGTTCTCTTCTGGAAACTTCTCTGCCCTCCTCGTTCTCGTTCAGGATCTCCTCCTCCCGTATACCCCTTATGATCCCCACGTGTCCACCTGTGCTCCGCCCTCCCTGGTTTTCAGTCTTCTTCTCCAGGTACTATTTTGTTTTGCAGCTTTGTACAATCTGCTGTTTGTTCCCTCCCCATGCTGAATTTTTGGTTTCCATAATTCTGTTTTTTATTACCAAAGGTTCACTTTGTTTTGAAATCTCTCTTGTGCTTTTTCACTGCAGGCTTATCTGGGTTTTGTTTTTTGTGTTTTTTGTTTGTTTTTAAGAGAGCGCGTGGGGGGGAGGGGCAGAGGGAGAGAGAATCTCAAGCAGACTCCCCACTGAGTGCAGAGCCTGACGATCTCACGACCCTGAGATCATGACCTGAGCCGAAATCAAGAGGCCGACGCTCAACCGACTGCACCACCCGGGCGCGCCCCACAGGCTCATCTTTGTCGTCGCATTTTCCCCAAGAATTAACCTGCAGTGCTCTCCCGTGTGCCGTGTCTTGTAATTCTCGTACCTGTGCTCTTGGGTGGGAGGGGGTCTGTCGGCTCACTTCCTCCTGTTGACTCGTTCCTGATCACTCCCCGTCCTGGGTCTGTGGCATGGAGGCAGGCGACTCTGGTCTGGGGCCCTGTAGGCAGCTGTGGTAGCGGGTTTCTTCGGTGCCCCCCCAGCTGCTGGAGTCCTGCCGCCCCCACCGCCAGCCGTGTCCGCGTCCATGCGGTCACTGCATCGATTGCTTCTGCTCATCCGTTGGGGTCTGTGGGGAGGTTCTCTGAGCCCAGCAGTGCCTTGGGGGCTACAGGTTGAGTTTGGAACGGAAGGTGTCGGAGCGTCTGGTCCCCTGACCTCCTTCTCGGGGAGACTGCAGCCTCCACTGAGGTCAACTTTTAGGGGTCGTTGTGGTGTTCGGTCTGCACTGCTGCCCCAGGAGGAGCATTTCTGGTCAGTGCTCCTTCCATGTCTCTGTGCTTGTGTCCCATCTGGCGGGACGTTGCCAAGATCCCCACGCTGTGTTGGGTCTGTCTCCTCGGCTCCATCGTGGATGTTGGAGTGGAACCATCGCGGTGGCCTCTGGGGCAGGTGGCGAGGGGGTGGTGGTCTCGTCACCGTTACCAGAGTGCATCTCTGTGTTGCAGGTCAGGTACTCAACACAGAGCCTCTTTGAGTACATGAAGGGGATTCAGAATGACCCACAGGCTCTGGAGGGCTTCGGGGGGACCCTCCTGCAGGTCTTTGAGGACAACCTTCTGAATGACAGGTAAGGGGTGGTGCCTTCGTCACGGTTTTCAGACCCCCGCGGTCTCACTTGTACTCACCAGGATTTGCAAGGGGGCGGTGAGATAGCCCAGGTGGGGACCTGACTGCAGCCAGGCCAGGGAGTGCCCACGGCTCACGGCGTTCCACCAGCCACATCACCATCGTGGAGCTGCCACCAGCCTGCCCTGTGGGTCAGCCAAATTAGGACTTTAAAGATGACCGAGGCGATGAGCCTGGGAGGGTACACGTGGCTCTTCCCCGAGGTGACATCTCCTTGGTCTGTGCATGGACACATCCACTGTGTGTCAAGATCTCTGCAGGCCAGGATTGGAATGTTGCAGCAAGAAATAGGCCTTGTTTTCTGAGCATCTTTGCTGTATTGTTTTTGCTAATTGCTTTTCCATGAAGGCAGCGTGTAGAGCCCTTGGGCCCTGACCTTGGAATTGGGAGTGTTTCCCAAAGTGCTCTGAGAGGGTTGTTCTTGGACTTGGTTCTCAACTGTCCTGGGTAGCTGGGCCCCGGTCACAACAGCGTGGATGCAGGCCCTTGTTGGCCTGTCCTGTCCGTGGGAAGCAAATGGGAGCTCAGCCGATGGTCTTTTCTCTTTTCCTGGATGGCACTGAGTGTGAGTAAAGGGTGCAGTTCGGTAGACTTTCACTCTGTTGGCATCCCTGTAACTGTCACCAGTCAGGACACTGAACACACCGTCACCCCTTCCAGCGCCCAGCCCTAGGCAACCACTCGCTGATCTGCTTTTTGTCACTGGGGTTCAGTGGGCATTTTCTGTGAGTGTATTTCAGTGGAATCTGCGATGTGTCTGGCTTCCATTGTGCGGTCAGACCACACTTGGTTCCTCTGTTGACGGTCGCCAGGGTTGTTTGTGGCCGGAGTTATAAAGAAAGCTGCGAGGGACATTCGCAGACATGTCTGTGTGGACATGTCCCCACTTTGGTGCTGAGGAGCAGGCTAGCTGGGCTGCATGGCAGGTGGATGTTCAACTTCTACAAACTTGCCACACTGTTTTGCAAAGCGGTCACACTGTTTTATACCCTGCTGGGGCGTCTTGAGGGTCCAGGCGCGGTCTGTGTGTTCCGACCACTGTGGCCTGTCCTTTTGGCTTCGGGGCTTCCCTCCTGCCTGGCGTGGATTTCCTCCCCAATGAGGGTCTGTTCAGACCTCCCGCCTATTTTTTAGTTGGGTAGTCATGGTTTCCCGTCCTGCTGAGTTTTGAGATTTCTCGTGTGAGCTGCGCAAACCCTTTGTCAGACAGTGGCCTGCAGACACCGCCTTCCAGGTGGTGACCTGTCCTTCACGCGCTTGGCGGACTCTGAGCGGGTGCCTCCATGTGCACGTGCTCCGGCTCCTCCCCCTGGTTTTTATGGGTGTGTTTGTTGTGTCAGAGCGAAGAGTCTTGGCCTGACTCAGGGTCACCAAGGTTTTCTCTTGATGTTTTCTAGAAGATCTATAGTATTAGGTTTTTTTTTTTTTTTTTTTTAAGATTTTATTTATTTGACAGAGAGAGAGACAGAGAGTGAACACAAGCAGGGGAAGTGGGAGAGGGAGAAGCAGGCTCCCCGCGGAGCAGGGCGCCCCGACTCTTCCTAATTTATTTTTATTATTTTTTTAAAAGATTTGATTTATTTGACAGAGAGAGACACAGCGAGAGAGGGAACACAAGCAGGGGGAGTGGGAGAGGGAGAAGCAGGCTCCTCGCTGAGCAGGGAGCCCAATGTGGGGCTCAATTCCAGGACCCTGGGATCATGACCCGAGCCGAAGGCAGACGCTTAACGACTGAGCCCCCCAGGCGCCCCTATAGTATTAGGTTTTATATTTAGACCTAAGGTCCGTTTTGGGTTATTTTCTGTGTGACACGAGTGACAGATCCATGTGTGTGTGTTGTTTCTGCATGTGGGTGTCCAGTGTGTTGAAATCTGTCCCTTCCACAGTGTTGCTTTTCCACTTTTTCATCAGTTTTGGATATGTAAGCTCATTTCTGGGTTTTTCTGCTCCTTGGTCTGTGCTCTTGTGCTCCCTTGGGCTTTGCGGGTGAAATTAAGGGGTGCAGCTCACTCTCGTGTCCCTTAGTTGTTTGGCTTTTTTTGATCGTTAGTGTTTCCGTGTGACTTGTACAATAGGATTGTCGTTTTCCACACAATGTCTCGTCCGGATTTGGGTTGGGACGGTGCTGACTCTGGGGGAGTCCGCATCTCGGTGGTTCCGGGGTTGGCGCCTGGGGCCTCAGCATTCGCCCTCCCGCTCAGGGTGTCTGTGCCGCTGCTGAAGACGCTGGACCAGATGCTCGCCAATGGGTGCTTCAACCTCTTCACCGCGGAGCAGGAGTAAGTACGCCCCGCTCGGTGCCTCTGTGCTGGGCAAGCCTCGCAGCTCGCCCCGTAGAGACAGAGCGAGGAGAAGCAGAGGTGAGAATCCGGAAGGTGACTTCCAGCACGTTCAGGTCTGGTCCGTGCCGGCAAGAGGCTTTGGCTGCCCCTAGTGAGGTTGGGGCTGCGCCTCCGGCCAGGCTCCTGCTGTGGCCCCTGACACTCAGGTGGGAAAAAACCCGAGCAGGTGAGGTAACCACGCTGCCCACCCCGCCGACCAAAGGGGGCCTGGCAGTCAGGGCGGTCATGGGCAGTGGACCAGGGTGGAGACGGGCAGTGCAGAGCGTCGCGACTGTCATGGGAGGACCGAGTGGGGCTGTGGGGGCTGGCCGGGTGTGGGCACAGAGGGTGGGTGTGTGCAGGGACACGGACACACGGCAGCCCCGAGTCTGCTCCTGGCCAGTGAGCTCTGGTGTGTGGGCTCACAGTGGCTGGTTTATCTTGTTAGGAGCCTGAGGACTTTCCTTGGATCCCAGACCTTGAGGGCTTTGCCCCTGGGCTGGGCATCTTATGCCCTGGTGGCGGAGGGGGGGGCTGGAGCTTCCTTCTGGGCACGTTTCAGGGACTTGGGAAGAGCTGTGCCAGGTGGGCCCCGCCTGGTGTTTTCCCACGTTAATTGTCTCCCACTCTGTCCCGCCCCCCCGGGTCCGGCCCGAATCTGGGGTCCTGCTTTTCTGTCTAAAGAACATCTCCCAGAGGAGATGGATCTTCAAGGCTGTAACCCAGTGGAAAGTCCTCAGAGGGTGGGGGGGCATATGAATCCATATGAGGCATATGAGGTCAGCAAGGGAGCGGGTGTAGACCAAGAAAAGCCCCAGTGGAGCTGTGGGGTGTCCTGTTGTTAGGACGACGGGGAGCAGAGCCACGGGGAAGTAGGCCGAGTTGGAAGAGCACGTCACAGTAGGTCATCAGTGGTGTGAGCCACGTGGTCACGTAGGTGGAGGACGTGGTGGTCACTCGGTCCACAGCAAGCCTTTCAGTGAGCTGTGGGGAGACGCCGGAAGAGGGGAGGGGGCTGGAGGTGCATACCGACAGCTCTGGGTGACAGGGACCTGGAGGAGGTGAGCAGGGGCACCAGCAGGGGGAGGGAGACCAAGGGCCACTTTCCCTGAGGACAAAGAAGAGGGAGCGGGGGCAGTGGAACCCCCAGCAGCGGCTTGGAGAGGAGGACCATGTCTGTGTTGCTGGGAGCCTTGCTGGCCTTGCTGGCCTGGCCCCACGTCGTCCTCAGCTGTGCAGAATGGAGGAGGACGTGTGTCCATGCTCTGGCCACTCCTGGGCTCTCCTTGGACCCGGGAGCTGGGCCTGGTTACAAGCTGGTCATCGCTTCCTTTGATCCCGGGCTGAGCCTGCACTCGCTGGACTTGCCGGGGACGGGCTGTCTGTGTGCCCCTTGGTTGGTGAGGGTGGGGGGGCGCATGCCGGAGACAGGCACTGGCAAAGGAGCCAGTTACTGTGGCTGTGGGCACCCCTGGGGGACAGGGCCCTCTGATCATCTGGTGGCCGCGCCGTCGCCGGATGCCACAGCATGTCCGTGCGGCACATGCTCGCTGGAAGCTCGTCTCTGGCATCGTGTTCTTCCCTTTTAGCCACCCCTTCAGTGTGAAGCTGCTCGCGCTTTGTAAGGAGGAAATCAAAAAGTCCAAGGACGTGCAGAAACTGCGGTCTAGCGTCGCTGTGTAAGTTCTGAGTTCCCGCTGTGATGGTGAAGGGAAGGGCGGTCAGGAGGGAGAGATGCGGACTTCGTCTTAGTCTCAGTGCGTCTGGAGCTGGTGCTGTGATGTCCGCGGAGAACACCTGTGTCTCTCGCAGGGGTCAGCTGCGACGGCCTCCTGGGAGGGGCTGTGCCTCGTTTTGGGGAGCGTGCTCACGTGGGGCAGGTTTTCACGGAAGCAGGCCCGATTGCCCCGAGGCTGGAGGTCAGTGTTGTTGCAGGTTCTGTGGGATGGTGCAGTTCCCGGGCGACGTGAGGAGGAAGGTGCTCCTGCAGCTGAGCCTTCTGCTCTGCCACCAGTTCCCCGTGGTGAGTGTGTGCGCCACCGCTCCAGGCGTCTTCCGTGGTGGCGCCGTGGCCCTGACCCCTGCAGCGTGTGCGAGGGGGCCCTGGGCCTGACAGCACCCTCACTCACGCCACCTGCCCAGGTCAGCTGTCCTGCAAATTCCATTTTCCACTGGCTAAAAAACGGTCTTCAGATAATCCCAATGTGTCATTTTCCTAAAAGGTACAAGTGACATTTACACCTAACCCATTGGCTCAAAGTGGGGCCCAGTGTGGGCCCGGCTGCAGCAACCCCCCATCAGAAATGCGGGTTCTCAGGCTGCCCAGCCTGCTCAGTTGCCCTGGCGTGGGCCCCGGGGCTTCTGAGACCATCCCACCCCATGAGCGGAGTTGCCGGTGGGCAGCTAGGGAAGAAAGCAGGTGAGGCAGCCTCTCTGACGAGGGGCAGGTTTTCCATGAAGCATTTCAGTCAGAGCAAGGTGGCCTGGCTTCTCCCTGATGAGGCTGCCATGGGGGCGGCAGGGGAACGGGGTGGCCCGGGCCACAGCCTGCGGGGTCACCTGTCCAGCCGTGGCCAGGGTCTCCTGAGCCAGGATCCCAGGTCACCTCCTTACTTTTAACAGCCTGCATGGTGCCCAAGCAGGTCTCAGGTTCCATTTGGACCCGGGGTTGGCTCCCTGGTCAGGGTCCTGTCACTCTGGGTTCTCATGGGTCTTTCCCTCCTGTTGACGTGCTCCATCCTGCCCAGATCCGGAAGACCACGGCTAGCCAGGTGTACGAGATGCTGCTCACCTACGGTGACATCATGAGTGAGGACGTCCTTGATGAGGTCATGACTGTGCTGGGCACCACGGCCTGGTGAGTGCGAGGCCCCTTCCTGTCTTCCTGCCGGGTTAGGGGCGGCATCTCGGTGAATGGGGATGTCCAGAATCTCCCTTCCTGTCCCCGAGGCCTCCCCCACGAGGCCTCCCCCACAAACCCTCTGAAGCGACAGGGAAAGCAGGGGTCC
>NC_138383.1:205530-220632 GCF_054177405.1 Leptonychotes weddellii | reverse complement strand
TGAGGACGTCCTTGATGAGGTCATGACTGTGCTGGGCACCACGGCCTGGTGAGTGCGAGGCCCCTTCCTGTCTTCCTGCCGGGTTAGGGGCGGCATCTCGGTGAATGGGGATGTCCAGAATCTCCCTTCCTGTCCCCGAGGCCTCCCCCACGAGGCCTCCCCCACAAACCCTCTGAAGCGACAGGGAAAGCAGGGGTCCCGGCCCTCGACACCTCTGCTCTGAGGAGGTGGTGACCTTGTGTCTGCCCACAGGTCCCCACTGATAACCCAAGGGGCTGGGCAGGCCCCCTGGACACAGGGCAGGGAAGGGGCGCCTCCTGTTTAGGTGGGAAGATGTTCAGAGTGCAAAGGTGGGTGGTGCTGACCACTGATGGTGTTTCTCTCGTTGGGCTGCTTTCGTTGACTTAATAGCATCGCAGGCTCTCAGTGCTGATGGGGTCACTTCAGGAATGGCTCCCCTGCCCCTGAATGGCAGTGTCAGGAGTGCCAAGAAGGGAGTGGTGCAGGAGGCCGTTTACCCTCTGCGGGGACGCGCTCGCATGGTGGCCATGGCAGGAGGCCGTGGTGGGACATCAGGAAGGGTGGAACAGGTGCCCCCTGTCCCCGACATCCAGTTCTTTCTTGGGGCACCCAGGGCCATTGGCTTCTCCTAGGTCCCTCAAGGCAGAGCTGGGCCCCAGACTTGTTCCCGGTGCAGTGTCCTGTGGTGTCTGTCGGCTTTTAGACTTGATGCGTTGGGACGGCAGGGTTGAAGACGTGTGAGGAATGGGGGCCAGGGCTAATGGAGGAGGGCACACGGGCAGCGTGTCTGAGAGCAGGAGGGTATAGCCTGGGGCGCACCGGATAACGAGTCCCAACAGACACATGGGGGATACCCACTACGGTCCAGGCACACGCTCAGCTGCGGGTGCACCCCTACAAGGCGACCCCTCCCGTACCCTCCCCACCCATCTTGGAGAGGTCAGGAGGTGGCCCCTGGAGGCACCAGTGGTAAGGGGCCTTTGTGCCGATGGTGGACTGGGCTCTGTTAGGGTCCCCACGCTCACATCAGCAGGCGAGGACACGCGTACGTGTTTATGTGCGTTTCTCTCGAGATTGTGATGTTCCTAAGAGGGCTGAGCTGTGCACAGAGCCTCAGGGGCCGGCTCCCTGGCTGGGGTGTGGACAGAAAAGGGTCTTTAGTTCTAGGGCTTCCTCAGGGTTCTCAGGGAGACATTTATCTCGGGGATGAGGGAGTTCAGTGAACGCCTTTGCGGGAGCCGCTCATGAAAGCTCCAGAACAGAAAACATGGGTGCCCCCGCTCTCTGAGCAATGGGCTGCTGACCCGACCCCGTTCCCCAGGGCCCGCTCTCTTCGGCGTCTGTGGAGAGAGTCGTGGTTCTTCCTGCGGCGTGCGCGGCCATGCGGTCAACTTCACAAACACAAAGGCATCTAGCAGATGCGATTCTAAGACAGCCTGGAAGGGGGGCCTGGTGCTGAGGCGCCCGGTTGCTCCTTCCTCCCCACGTGGGGCGCACAGGGCTCTTTCCTCACAACCCAGTCGCTTTCTGTTGAAGGAAATGCCAAAGGATTTTACAGTAATTTGTTTTTTTATTCTAAAAGAAAAAGATAATTTAATCTTTATTTTTATGAAAGGGATAAACAGCTTTCAGGGGGTCAAATAAAACTTTAAAAACCCACCTACCCCACCTTTCCAAGTCTCAGCATTTCTGGAAGTCTGGGGGCCACCTGTCTGGGGCCACGCCTCCCTACGGGGCACCCCCTTTTGGGGGCTCCTCCTCCATAGTTTCCCCAGAAGGGTGCCAGGAGCAAGGGCTGTGTATCACCCACACCCGAGCGAGGGTTTTCCTGGTGCCGTTTTCCCTGGTCCCCCCACCGCAGAAACTAAGATGCTGGGGTTCTGCGCACCCGGCAGGCAGTTGCCTGCGAGTTTATGGCTCATGACAGGCTTAACTGCAAGCCGACCGTCCCCGCTGCTGAAGCTGCTCTTGTCCTCTCTTCCCCAGGGACGCGGAGCTCCCGCTCGTGAGAGGCCAGCGGAACCGCCTGTGTGACCTCCTTGGCGTGCCCAGACCTCAGCTGGTCCCCAAGGTAACCACGTGGCCCTCGGCCCTGTGAGACCCGGGGGCCCTTCCCACGCGAGCCACCATTCTGAGCTTGAGTCTGGAACATTCTGGGTTGTACTGACCGGCTGGTGTGTTTCCCCAGCCCGCCAGCCCCTCGTGTGCTTTGCCGGCTCCTCCTCAAAGGCTCCCGCCTGCCTTGTCCCCACCAGGCCCGTGTCAGGTGTGTCCTGTGGGCACGACATCCAGGACAGGCCCTCTGCCTGGCAGGTGGCTGTCCTGTGCTGCCAGCCCTCAGCGGAGTTGGCAGCGACCGAGCTCGCTCCTCTCACATGAGGTCCTCAGTGCCGCTGTCTGGTTTCCACCATCACCATCTCCCCGGACACCCATCCTCTCCGGGGACTTTGTCACCCCCAGAGTCTCCAGGGCTGCCCAGTGAGGTGTTAGTCTTTTCCACGGCGTTGGTGTGTGCACAGCAGATGCAGTTTTCTGAGCTCGCAGGGTCCCGAGCTGTCCTTCCAGGTTCTGCGTGGCTGTTGGTAGATTTCAGGCTCTTGCGTGTGCGCTTGCAGGGGATCAGGGTGGACTCACGCTGTGGGCTCCACTGGAGCTGCAGTGCAGGGCACAGCCGTGTGTTCTGTGAATGCTGGGCTCAGAGGCGGTTCCTCGGCCCCACGGCGCTCCTGACCTGCCTCGCTGGCCATATTCCCCTGGTTGGATCCCTGACTGCTTTTGAGCTTTTACTGAGCAAGAACATCCATACGGAAGTGAGCGCTGTCCCGCTCTGCGCACACGAGGGACGAGCACCTGGCTCGAGGGTGGAGCCTCCTGGGCTGGCTGCTGCTGCTGGGCTGGAGGGTTGCTGCCCCAGGTGCTGGTGGGCAGGTTCCAGAACGCGCTTGCACTGCATGTGCTGTGCGTTGTGGTTGTTGGCATGTGCGTCCCCTTCTGTGCTTTTTCTGGGCTGTCTGATGCGTATGGGCTCTGGACCTGCGTCTGCGGGATCTCCCCCTCTGGGGGCAGCTTTCTCATCCTTAGGTTTCATAGGTTCCAACTTACCCTTTCTTCCCTTTCTGTTCTGTTTCATGGGCCTGTTCAAGGTCTTTACCGATTCTAAGGTTGTGTCTCCTCCGTGTTTCTTAAAGCTTTATTGTTTCGTCTCCTACATTTAGATTTGAGGCCACTCTGGACTGGCGTTTGCATGTGGTGCTGGGGAAAGGCCAGCAGATGCGTCTTCCGTGCGCAGTCCATGCAGCTCCATTCTGGCCAGTGTCACCATGGCCAAAGTTGGGCCACACGTGGGGCTCTCCTCTTGGGTCCTCTGTCCTCCGGGATCTCTGTCTGTAAGCCAGACACAGGCGGGTCTTGTGGGATGTCGTGGTGCTCACGTGACTCCATCTCCAGTTTTATTTTTCTAAGACCATCTTGACTCTTGGCCCTTAGGGTTTCAGAAACCCCTGCAGAATAGTCTCGTCAGTTTGCACCATGGAACCAGCCAGGCATTTGGCCGAGGGTGGCTTGGAGCCTGCGGGTCCACCTGGCAAGGACTGATGTCTGTGATGCTGAGGCTTGCAGCCTTGAGCACTCAGGAGCGCTTTGTGCTTTATGGATTGGAGAAGGGATGCCACACTGTTCCAGCTCTTGGAATTGTTCGTTTTTCCTTTCTTTTCTCTCTTGGCATTTCAATTTGGGAAGTTTCTATTGACCAATCTTCAGGTTGACGGATTCTTTCCCTGATGATGTCTAGTCTTCATTTCTGTTACTGTGTGATTTCTGGCATTTCCTTGGATTCTTCCTTAGACTTTCCGCCTCTGCTTTCACTGCCCGTCTGTCCTTGGTGGCACCCACTTTCCCCATCAGAGCTCCTGGCACATTGACGATAGTTGTTTTAAACCCTGTCTGGTCATTCCAACTCTGCACGTCTGAGTCTGGTTTTGGTTTTGGTACCATCTCTCCCAACTGCTTTTTCTTGCCTCTTAGCACGTTTTGTAAGTTTTTCTTGAAAGCCAGACATGTTGTGCTGGTAGCAGGAACTGAGGCAAGTGGGCCTCAGGCCTGTGAAGGTCTGTGTTTGTCTGGCAGGGGCCCCTGTGTGTTTGGTACTGCAGCAGCCTCCAGACCTTTGAACTTCTCCAGCACGTCGTGCCCTTGCCTGGGGCGTCCCTGCACTGTCCCCCTCCGAGGGGGTGCTGGTCCGGGTGCTCTTTGAGAGCGGACCCATGGCCATGACCCTGGAGTCCTGCTGGAGAGGTGGCAGGATGTGGGGCAGTTTGCAGTCATCTGAGCAGACCTCAGCCTTGGGCTCCCTGCTGTCCCCCTGTAGGTATCATGGGCTCAGGCCTGTCCCCTGGACAGGAGACCCTCGTGCTGGAGACGCCCAGGTGCGACTCACAGCAGTCAGCTGCCAGAGTGCAGGGGGCTTTCCAGGTTTATGACCAGGTGAACCTGCGGGGTCCCCCCAAGATGGCACCCCCAGAGTCTTGCCCTCCTGCTAGCTCACACCCGCCTCCGGCAGCTCGTCGAGTCGGCACTCAGGCGTGCCTTCCGCTCTGCGGTGAGCTCCAGCAGCCTCTGCTCCAGGCCAAATCTGCATTTGTCCATCTCCGCATTGGGGGGGGCTCCACTCTGATGAGGCTGCGAACATGCGGCTGTTCCCCGCATGCCCTTAGGGCTTCCCAAACCTGCCTGCCCGCTCCTCGTTCTGACGTCTCGGCGTTGTGGTATGTCGCAAGTGACGGCACTGGGTGCCCGTGGGCTTAAGTTTATGCCACCGTCTTGGTGACCTGACCATCACTTGGAAATACGCTGCCTGTAAGAATGCACTGTGCCCTCCAGTCTGCTTTGTCTGATGGCAATGCGGCCACACTGGATTTTTGGTTGTCGTTTACACGTTTTCCTTTCTGTGTTTTCTTACATTTAAGTGGACTGCTTATAAATGATAATTAGGTCTTATCTGTTTTTAATCTACTTTAATTATCAACTCGTTGGGAGTGTTTTGTGTCCTCCTACTTACCCTGTGATTACGATTCAGTTGGGTTTACGGCTGCCATCTTTGATTCTTGTCTGATCTCAGTTTTCCTGCGGGTCTTCCAGTGAGGACCGCGGGCGCCCGGCGGCGTAAAGGGAGGGTGGCACCAGCTGCCGTCCCAGCACGTGACCCCCTGCCAGCCTTCCGAGCAGCCTCCTTCCTGCGTCCTGTCAGCTCTTCAGTCTTCCGTCCTCCGGGCACCTGGAATCACGCTGTTATTTCTGGGATGGTTTTCCTGCTCCCCCCTGGTTCCACATGTGTGGTGACTGTGCCTGTCTTCTCTCGGGCCCCCTGGGTGGCACCGTGAGGAGTGGGGACGGCAGGCCAAGCGCAACATGGGCTTTCCAACTAAACGTGCTGTGTATGCTTTTATCAGGAAAATCTGACGCACGGGTAGATGAAAATGGGGGGCGGGGTATCGGGGACCTCCCCGCTGCTCCCCGGGTCGTGTCGGCCACAGGGCTCGGGGGGGCGGTCTGACCTTGTGCTGTGTCCCCCACAGCCTGGCACCCGCTGAGGCCCCCCGCCCACCCAGCAGAGAGGAGGAGCCCGACGATGGTCAGCACGAGACATCTGGACGCGGCGCTGAGGGACTTGGAGATCGTCCCCACAGCAGTGGCTTTTCCTCACACGTGTCCTGGGTGTTGGTGCTTTTGTCTTCATGTCCCTGGGAACCCCCGTCTATAAAATCATGTCCTAAGCAGTTCTGTGTCTCTGTCTCTGACACTGATTCGGAGGGGTGCAGGCGACCGGGCCCAGGTCCCAAGTTCCTCCCCTCCCCCCCGGCCCCGCTGTCGTGCCCAGCACACGTGGGCATTGCCCGTGGCCACCAACCCCTCACAGTTTTGTGCAACCAAAGAATCCTGCCTGAGACGGGCTGTGACCCCACAGGAGAGGCTCGTGGTAGCTAGAGAGGTAGGTGTGTGGGTACCCAGCATCTGCCCCGGGCGGATGGTCTTCTAGGATACTGGGTTCTCTGGAGCCATGTGGGAAGTTCCACAGTTGGTTCCTTCGTTCCCGAAACAGTGCCTCTTTCTAACTGCCCCGAGCAGACCTAACCTAAAGGCCAGCAAGGCTGACGTGCACGGAGGTTCGCCACCTCAGGGCTCACGTGGCCACGCCCCGTATGCTGTCTCGCGGGCTGAGGCCTGGACCACGGCGTCACGGGCACATCTGGGGCGAAGGTGGTGGCCGTGCTGTGGTCGGGGCCATGAACCGAGGACGGACGGTGTCTGGGCTGGGGAACGAGCTGCCCCCACGGTGCGTGTGGCAGTGGGGGCCGAGGGAGCCGATGGGTCCTGGCAGGCCCTGGCTGCTGCTTCCTTCACAGGGAGCGGTTTTCTTGCCTGGGCTAAGCTGCTGACTCGTGGGAGCGTTTACCTTCCATGGGCTATGCCTCCTCTCAGACCCCCTGAAAGAGAAAGTCTGGTGTTACTTTGTGGATTAACTTACATTTTATTCAAACCTTAAAACATGCTCCCCTCTCAAAAATAAATAGGGAGCTCTCCATTTTAGATGGAAGACTAGTCAGAGATCCCTCGGCTGGCGGGGGTCATACACCAGGGTCCCAGAGGACTGGGGGGTGGGGAACGGTACCCGCAGAGCAGTGTCTGGACCTTAGCTGCAGAAAGCCAAGCAAGCCGCTTCTGAGAAGCAATACAGTGAACTGTTTTTAGTGTCTTTTTAAAAATCCACAAGATTCAGGGGCGCCTGGGTGGCTCAGTCAGTTGAGTGCCTTTGGCTCAGGTCGTGATCCCGGGGTCCTGGGATCGAGCCCCGCATCGGGCTCCCTGCTTGGCGGGAAGCCTGCTTCTCCCTCTCCCACTCCCCCTGCTGTGTTCCCTCTCTCGCTGTGTCTCTCTCTGTCAAATAAATAAAATCTTTAAAAAAATAAATAATAAAAATCCACCAGATTCCAAAGAGAAGCCCTTTTGGAGACCTGGAGCTGGGCGAGCTCACCACAGACCCAACACTGTACTGCACAGCTCTCCCTCACCACTGCCGGCCTGACTGCAGCCCGAGCGGAACCACCCTGACCCGCTGGCTGCACACGGCCCCGCGCCTCTGCTCGCCCTCAGCCACGTCAGCTCCTGACCAGGTTGCAGCTGCGGTTCCCGGAGGGCCCCCCGGGCCCAGGTGGTAGATCTAGGTGAGGGGAGCCCCACACACTCACAGCTTAGAGTGTAGCCAGGAGCAGACCTGTTAGCACAACCAGTGCCTGGGGCCAACATGCAGTGGGCAGCGTGTGGGGCTGCCGTGGAGGGGCTCTGCAGTAGGTGGGCACCAGACAGAGAGGAGCACCTTGTGGCTCCAGAAAGGAAAGAGCTCGGTGAGTTTGAGGAGGAGCAAGAAGCCAGTGTGCCTGGAACAGAATGTGCGCAGGGAGCTGGGAGGGGCCACGTGCACAGCACAAAACCGAACCTCCCCGTGAGCAGGCACTGGGTCCTGAGCATCGTGTCTGTCGAGCCTGAGACACGTAGGGCAGTCTCGTCTCGGTGGCAGTGTGGGGGTAGGACCTAAGGCCCATGCGGAGCTGGGGCCCTGGGTGGCTGCGCCCTAGCAGCGCGGATGAGAATGAGGGGACGGCACCTCGTCACTATCTCCCCCGGAGCTGGGCTGGGGAAGGCGTCTCCTGGAGGTCCGCCTGGAGGACCCTGTGCAGTTCTCAGAACTAACCCGCAAATGTGCTCAAACTGCCGCCCCAACCGGTGGTGCTCCCAGACAGAGGGCAGAAGAGGCAGAAACCTCTCTGAAAGTGTGCGGGCTCATCTCTATGGGCAGAATGGAAAGAACCCAGACCCACGCTCCAGAAGGGTCACAAAGTACACAGACGGAATTATTAGCAAGACTTAATGGAAGCAGACACCAAAAGACTGAGATGTCACAAAATAGGACATCTGTTTTTGAAAGGGCTAGAAACTATCAAGAGATTGGGGGGAAAAGCTCCCTGGATGGATTTAAACAACCAGCTAGACACAGCTGAAGAAATTATCCAGAAAAACAGGAGAGGTTGCAGAAAGAATTTGACTGGTGTGTACAGAGAGTCACGGGGGCTCGTCCCCAGATGCTGGAGCCTGCAGACCCCTCGCGGGGGTAGGAGCACACCCCGCACGTGCGGCCGCAGCGCTGCCCACCCCCTAACCGCAGGGGCCCCGCTGTGCGAGGGAAAGGAACGGTCCACGGGGCAGAACCGCATACGTGGGAAAACCATCACCGAAGGATCACATCCAGATGACACAGGCCTCGAACGCATAGCTAGGTTTTTAGCCTCAGCACTGTTGGCACTCGGGGCTGAGTAATTCCAGGTTTTTTTGGAGGGGGAGAGAATCTCAAGTAGACTCCATGCTGAGCACAGAGCCCGACGTGGGGCTCAGTCTCACCATCCAGAGATTATGACCTGAGCTGAAGCCAAGAGTCGGACGTTCAACCGACGGCACCGCTCAGGCGCCGCTGAGCTAGTCTTTAGCAACATCCCAGATGCCAGTAGCAAAGCCCCTTCCCCACTCGCACAACAAAACTACCGCCAGATGTTGCTAGATTTTGGGGGTGGGTTCAGCCCCAGTGGGAGACACTGCTCTGGTGAATGAAGTGTGGGTGGGAAATGGTCCCGGCTGAGCAGCTCCCAGGGGGTATGCTGAGCAAACAGGAGCAAGCGGCGGGCACACAGGATGAGCAGTGTTTGAAGCAAGCAGGATCTGCAAAACGGACAAGAGTGGCAGGAAGTATTCAGTATAAAAACAAAGGTGTCCGTAAGAGACGCTGAGTGTGAAGCAGGATGCCGGGTCCTCCGGCCTCGGAGCAGCTCCCCCTGCACCATTACTCGGATCGCAGCCCCGGCTTCTCATTCTGACTCCCGCGAGCCCCACCATGAGGCCGCTCCGGGTTACTGGAGCCCACTCGGGATCCTTGCCTTGTTCGTTCGAGCCCTTACCACAGGGTTCCTGCCAGCAGGGTCACCCCTGCCTCCGGCACAAATCCCTAAGGACACAGCATCATCAGCGGCCTTGGTGCTTGGGTCCTGAGACAGGCAAAGCCGAGCCGGCTCCACATCACCCGCAGTCGCTCACAGCTGATGGCGTTTGCTCTCGGCCGGGTTGAGCACTGGGTTTCCCAGGCCTGGGAGACTCAAGGTGCCAGAACACCCGCGAACACGACGCCCTGCCCACTGCCTGCAGCGGCCAGTTCAGGAAGCCAAGCAGTAACCCTGTAGCCAGCAGCCGGAAACAGCCTGGACACCGTCGATAACTGCCGGCTTCCCTGACTCACCCCTCCCGCAACCGGGGACCCACCAGAGGGGGCCAGACATGTTACCCTGACCAACCGCGAGGAGGGCACTGGGGCCCCGGAGCCCCCTTTCCCACGCCCTCAAGCCTCTGCCATCCTCATGGGACCGGCTGATGCCTGCCCTGCCAGCTCAGAGCACACAGCCTCTGTCCTCAGTCGCCGGTCTGTACTTCCACATCGCGAACCAAGTCAGACCCAGGAACTGGGCCCCGGGTTTGCCCAACATCGACAGAATCAGACGTCCACCATGGCGGGACCCGAGCGCCCAGCAGCTGTCGTCCTCGCGTCACAGGTGTCTGTCAGGAGCGTGAGCTAACGAGCTCCTGGCATGACACACGCCATGCGCTGGGCGGTGGCGGTGCCCCCAGGGCAGGGGACGGTCAGGGACACACGCCCCTCAGGCTGTGGGCTCACGGCTCTGCCTTTTGCTGCATGTAAACCACGTCCTGGTTAAAAACACACACACGCCCTGCAGGTGAAGGGCCAGCCCCGTAAGGAAGGGGGCTTGCTGGGCATTTGGTACACCTCCCATCTCGCATGCTCCCCCTCAGGGCCGTGGACCACCCCTCCTTAGCACCCTCAATCCCACGTACCTGGGGGCAGCTGCCGTGGGCCCATCAGCTGAAGTGAAGGAAGTCCCGGCCTTCCTGCAGGTGCAGTGACCTCAGGTTGTCTTCAAATGCACCCCCGGTGAGGTCCTGTGGGAGGAACAGCATGTCTGGCTTGATCCAAGCCTCCCCCAGCCCGCACTGGGACCCCCAGAGGCCCTCCCAAGGGGGCCTGGGGTGGTCGCCTGTGGCCACCTGTTACGTGGTCCACCATGAACTTCTCTCTTGAGAGGGGCTGGAGATGGGGGGGGAACATTGTGAGAAGTTGGCCACAATGTCCTGCTGGTCTTCAGTGGGAGGGAGGGGTGGGGGGGTCCCCTGAGGCATACACACCCCCCAGCTCAAACTTGGTCCCTCCCTGCAAAAGGTAGCTGACACAAGGACTAAGGGAAGGAAATGACCCCCACGGGCAGCTCTGCTTCACCCATCTGCCCTGGGCACACCAGCTTTGCTTTTTGTGCCTCGTCCTGGGGCCCCCATGACACCCCTGCCCCCCTTTGCAGGGGTCTGAACCCAGACTCAAAGAAATGTCAATAGACTCCTTCCTGCCCCCGCCAGGGGAGCAGCCTGGGATGACACGTGTCGGCCTCTCACGGTTCCACGGGGCTGGATTGCGGGCCTGGCCGTGGCCCAGGGGCCCTGAGTGAGTCTGCCTCACGGCCAGTCCGGACAGCCTCTCCCACAGTTGGGGGGCTTCCCCAAAGTGGCCCCATAGCAAAGGGCAGAGTCCAGCCTCTCGAAGCCGCGCCTCCTGCCCCACCTGGGGCCCTTCTCGGGCCACTGCCCCTGCCGGACCAACGTCTGCGTTCTGGGGTCACAGCCTGGCGGGGTCGCCCTCCGTGGGGGCACCGTCCTGCCTGGCACCCTGCACAGACATGGTGGGCAGCTCAATAAAGTCCAGTCAATGCCAAAGAGGTTGGGGTCTTAACCAGCCGCCAATGAAGAGGGATGCTCCCCTCCCTGCCTCCCTCCACAGGTTTGTTCTAGTCCTCCTGTGTGCAGGCTTACGTCCCTGAGCCCAAGGCTGGACGCAGGGGTGGGCAGGCGTGTCCTGCGGGTCTCCTCCCTGATGTTGACAGACTCTGCCTCCCTTCTGCAAAAGCTGCCGCCTCCATGAAGGCTTCTGGTGTCTGGTGACTGAGGTTCCAGCCCAATCTCATGGTTGGAAGCTGGTGAAGTGGCCGCGTGTGTCCCCCACGACCCCCAGCAGAAAGCACAGGGCCCTTGCCACCCATCAGCCCCCATCCCCTCTGGGGGACCTACTGGGGCAGGGCTGAGCCAAACTGGCCCCGTAGCTGGGACTCCAAAGTAAAAGATGACACTTTACATTTGTATGTGTGTGTACACGAGAATATGTCTTTCTGACCATGAAGAACGATTTCCTAAACAGGACACTAAAAGTGTTCATCGTAAGGAAAAGGTTGATGAACGCCGCTGCGTTAAAAGTAACTTTATCTGGGACGCCTGGGTGGCTCAGTCGTTGAGCGTCTGCCTTCGGCTCAGGTCATGATCCCAGGGTCCTGGGATCGAGCCCCGCGTCGGGCTCCCTGCTCAGCGGGAAGCCTGCTTCTCCCTCTGCCACTCCCCCTGCTTGTGCTCGCTCACTCTCTCAAATAAATAAAATCAATCTTAAAAAAAAGCTTTTTCTGGAAGAACCTGTGAAAAGGCAAGTCTCACGTGGGAAGAAGTATTTGCCACTCCAACCGAGGAAGGACTGGCACCAGAGTGTGCAGAGCTCCTGGAAATTACAAGGCCAGAGGCGCCCGAGGGCACCGCCCAACTGAGCCCTTGTCCGGCGGGATAGGCTGGGACAAGCCCTCGCGTGGCCTCACGAGGACGTGTGCATGGAGGGCACCTTCCGAGACCCTTCACACCTGCTCCAAAGTCACAGGAACGTCACAGCTGTGCCCTGTTGCAAGGCCGGAAATGACCAGGCCTGCGGTCAGATGTGGGATGTTAGTCGGGAATGAGGAATTCAGTCATCCGGCCACACAGGCCAGCCTGACACGGGCAAGCAGCCCGGCCTCGTGCCCCAGGCCTCACGCCGTGTGACCCCAATGGAGCTGAGAGGCGGGCGCAGCACAGCCCAGCGCCCATGCCCGTGACCTCAAGGGAAAAGGCAAGGATATGGGGGGGGAAGTCTCCGGACAGCCCTGGGGGCGGAGGCCGCGGTGCTTGGTCAGAGGTGCTTCTCAGCGACGCTTTTACTGCCCACAGCCCCTCGTCTCTGCCAGAGCACCTGATGAGGCCCCGGAATGTGCCCCACGTCTGGCACTTAGCAAGTTTCCAAAAAAAGTTGCTCTTACAGAAATGTAGCCCATTTTTTGAGGGCACCATGGTGGCCTCTTCCAACATCCTGGGCAGCCTCCCGCCCTAGTGTACAGCTTGAGACAGGTGGCCCAAAGCAAGGGCATGGATGTCTGGCTGCATGTCAGACGTCTGTGATCCCACAACTGGGGGCTTGTACCAGCCACACGGTCATGTGACCCCCGCCACGGCCATGGCTAACACTTACCAGCTTCACGCAGATGACGAAAGGTGGCCGGGCAGCTCGGAAGTGCAGGATTGGAACCCGAGGCTTAGGCCTTTCCTGAGAAACAAGAGGTGTTGTGGGCTGGGGTCCATGCTAGTCCCATGGGACGCCCTGCCGTGCTGGACCGACCCCTCACCCCTGCCCAGCTCCGAGGTGCACGGCAGATGCACAGACCTGGGCCAGGCGGGGACACAGGCCACTCTGGGGCCCGAGACCCCCAGGAGATGGGGGCCGCTGCTGCTGGGCCTGCAGCTGTCCAGGCACAGGCGGCCTTCCCCAAGGAGGAAGGTTCTGGGCAGTGGCCCCTCCTTGTCCCCTGGGACAGAGCTAGGGGTGGTGTGAGCAACCCATGTGGGACCGAGGCCCTCCCTGGGGTCCTGGGTCTCACACACCTGAGAGTCCTCGTGGCAATAGAAGCCTTTCCTGATCTTGTTCTCGTCCACGTCACAGAAGGCAACCACCTGGGGGGGGGGCACAGGACACCAGCCTCAGGGACGGGGGGTCCGGGGGGACAGAGCTGCTGGGCTGGATGGAGGGGGGCCCACCTTGCGTCGTGTCCCGGCCATCAGGCTGCGGTAAAGCCGGCGGCCCTGCCTGCCCGCGTTCCAGATGGTGAAAGCTGCCCAGTGCGGCAGGACCCGTTCTTCCAGGAAGCGGACACGGTGGGTCCAGATGGTGGTCCTGGGGGGGGGAATGGGGCGGTGAACCAGGTGGGCAGGGCCTCTAGCTGCGCCCAGACCTCCCTCCCCACCCAGCCCTGGGCACAGCAGGGCACGTTCTGGGGACCTCCTCTCTCCAGAGTTCACGAGGTACTGGCTTGATGGATGAATGAGGGAACGAACAAACGAACTGCGCTCGCACTGCCTCACCCACCCTCACAGCCCCACGTGGACCCTAGGATGTGCTCTTCTCACGTCCATGTGCTCAGAGGCCTTGAGGGATGCCAGGCACAGACCCTGGGGAGCCTGAGGGCGATGCAGTCACCCCGACGTCCGGTGAGCTCGGGTGCGAGGTCTCACGGCTCCGCTTCCTGCAGCAGCTGCCCAGACCGCTGGGTGTTCTGACAGCTGGGCCGTGGGCGCACCGGGGCTGGCGGGGAGTAGCTCCCCGACCCCGGCCGTTAGCGCTTCCAGAGCATTCCACAAGCTCCAGACGGTCCAGCCCACGGCCAGGCACGCACAACTCTGGCAACACCCAAGAAGCGGAAGTTTAGGAACGAGAGACCAGGGACGTGCACGTGAGTTCTGGTAAATGGGAAATCCTGAGGACGACGAAGGACAGGGAGCTTCGGAGAGTCACTGCTGACGGTTTTCGCCTTTCAGGTGGAGGACGTGCCGGGACAGCCCATGTCAGGAAGCACTGTGTGGGGTCCCCACCAGTAGAGGGATGTGCACGGCTCAGCAGCGGCTTCCTCTCCTGTCCCCAGCCCTGGTGGAGTTCTGTCAGCACAGGGTCGGGACACTTCTCGAGTATTCCTTCTCTTTAAACAGTCCGTGCTCCTCAGCGTGAGGTGCAGATTGAAGGAAATGCCCATCACGATGTCTCAAGGGGTCTGTGGACGTGACCAAGGGGAAGGCGGGCCCCAGTCCAGACCCCAGGAGCTCAGGCGCCCGCTGGGGGGTGCGGGGCCTGCTCTGCGGACACTGGTAGATGATGAGCCGACACAATTTAGAGATGGCCACAAACACACCTGCTTTGTGGGCCGCAAAGCACTTCCGGCCACCGGCCCTGTTCCTGCTCAGGAATGCCATCTTTCCCGGTGCTTTTAAGTTCGGACCCAATCAGGAAGATTCCTCGATAGTCTCCTCACTTGCTGCAGGGCAGCAGTGTCCCCCAGCAGGGGCTGCAGCGAGCGGAGCGGTTTCCCCAAACCCACAGACGTGCCCCCTGGTGGCCGCGGCCCCCGACGCAGAATGGGGGGTGTGCCGGCCCGGCTGGAGTCAGCCCCGCTCCGCAAGCAGGACGGCAGAAAGGCCTTGGGAGGAGGTGGCCTGGAGACAGGCAGCACCCTGAGGTCACGCATGAAGGGGCAACCGAGAGGCTGAACGGAAAAGCAGTTTTCGGGGAGAAAGGCAGGATGCTACCGTGGACATGACGTTTTTAAACAGGTAATGCATATTGTTCAGGGAGACACTGCTCACACCCCGGACAGCGCTGGCCTTGCTGAGGGGCTGGGAAAGGCAGCCGGGTGCAGGACGTCGGTCCTCCGTGTCTCTGTCTCTGGATGTCTTAAGTATTTCATAATGAACGATGTAAATGCTGACCGTTCTTGGTTTAAAACAGAAAGAACAGCAACCAGGGAGTGCTTTCATAGGAGGGCTTCTGGGCAGAGAGTTTGAAGAAATTCAATTCTCAACAAGCCTGAAGGTGTAATTAAAGCTCATTACTCTGTGAGGTTTTGCCACTCACAGCACAAAGATTTTAATCCAGTACAGAAACTACATGAGATCACTTCTTTTGTGTTGTGGGTGGCAAAGCCTCACGCTGCAAAAAAGAAAGAAACCGCTCAACATAAAAGAGACTGATCCCATGCGAACAAGATGAGGACTTGTGGGGACAAAGCCCAGTTGCCTGTGGCCTGGCCC
>NC_138383.1:175831-205030 GCF_054177405.1 Leptonychotes weddellii | reverse complement strand
CCCTCGACCCTGGACCCCTCATGCTCCACCCTGGACCTCGACAGCCCCACGCCCTCGACACTGGACCCCTCATGCTCCACCCTGGACCTCGACAGCCCCACGCCCTCGACCCTGGACCCCTCATGCTCCACCCTGGACCTCGGCAGCCCCACGCCCTCGACCCTGGGCCTGGACCCCTCATGCTCGACCTTGGCACCTCGCCGGCCCCCAAACCGTGTCTGGAGCCTTGGGGCCTACGTACTCGAGGACAGAGTGCGTGGCAGCGTTTGGGTGGTAGCGGTAGAGGAGGAGGCTCTGGTCCACGCGGACGACCCCACCGCCCTTTCTGAGGTGGTTGTAGAAGAACAGCAGGTCCTCGGGCACACCCTGCAGGGCACAAAAGAAAGTCAACCATTGCTGGTGTTTCTGCCCACGACAGAAGACACACCTGTGTCCAATGCTTCCCGCATTGTGTGCATTAATTCAGGCAACTGGAGATGGGGCGTCACGCCCGGCCTCACGTGCAAGGTTCCAGCGAGCGACCCACGTGCCCAGCCACCGAGCATGCAGACAAGGAGGTCATCTCAAGACAAGGAGGTGCTCATGGTGAAAAGCAGGGGCTGACGGGGCAGACCAAAGCCACCAGCATCACCCTCGCGTACGCCTCCAGCCTGAGAAACGGCCCTCCCCGCTGACAGGGCCTCCGCTCTGCAGGGACCTGAGAGCTTTCTCCTGGGTTTCCCTGGCTTGTGAGTACTCAGCCCCCACCCTCCTGCTAGCCAGTCGGGCGGCCAAGCTCAGCCTTGACAACGGAAGCTGGAAGCCAGACACCAGGTCTGCTCCCTTGACTTTCCTGAATTCAGAGGGAAAATCAGGTGAGCGGAGGGGTCTGGATCTTGCTCACCTTCCTGGCTGTCAACAGCACGGGACTACAGGTATACCAATGAGCAGAGCCCAGCGATGCTGGGGCCTGGGCACCCATGTCACCAGGAGGCGTGGCCCCAGGCAAAGGCCGGTTTCCTGACTGCTGCCTGTCCCACCTCCGGGCCAGCTCGCAAGTGCCGTGTTTGGTTTCGTTTAGTTTAGCGCCAGTCCCACAGCTGAGCCGACTGCGTCCAGTAAGGCCCGTGGCACTGAACTTTGGCCTCTCCAGGGCCTCCGGGCTGCTGCCTGGTTTGCCTGTCTCCTCAAGAGGAAGGTCGCACAGCTGGCCCAGCAGAGCCTGGTGGCCGGGCGCCCTCGGGAGATGGAGCCCCCGGGGCAGATGCCACCTTACCAGCTGCGCCGGGCAAGCCCGTCCCCAGACTGGCCGCCTGCACCAGGTCTCAGCAGGGTCGGCAGTACACCAGAATACCTCGTCTGCTGGCTGAACAGGAGGGCGGCTGCTGCACACTGCTGGAAAGGTGAGCCACACCTGGAAGCCAGCTGGACTGGGTGCACTTCCTGACTCGGCTCCTGTTCCCAAAGCCGGCCCCGAAATGCTAGTTAGTGCCCACGTCTGTCCATCTGGCTCTGTAAAGCCACCACTGACCTGGGAGTCCTGGCCAAGGAATCTCAGACACACTTGGTTTTATCGAGGGCAACCCCGAGCCGGCGTCCGAAAGACCCCACGTGCGCCCAGCAGTGACAAAGCAGGCTCAAGGGAGCCACGGGGGCAGACCCTGCGACGCCCCACAGCGGTCTGGCTAATGGTGGGGAAAGTCAGGAACACTGTCGTTCCCGACATGGGGGCGGACAGACTTGAAGGACTAATTTCTACAGAGACTGATAATATGAAAGATGTATAGTAAAATGTAAAAACTCAAGTTTCACAACTGTTTCCAGCTCTGCTGAAAGTCTGTCCACAGTAAAATAAACACAAAGGAGCCACGCCTGAAGCTCAGATCCGCTGTGTGGTGATGGGGTCACAGGTGATTTGTATTTTTTTTCTAATTCTCTGCATGTTCAAAGGCACCTTTATTTTTACAAAAGACTTATTTATTTGAGAGAGAGAGTGCATGGCGGGGAGCAGCAGAGGGAGATGGAGAGGGAGAAGCAGGCTTCCCGCGGGGTAGGGAGCCCAACACGGGGCTCGATCCCAGGACCCTGGGATCAAGACCTGAGCCGAAGGCAGACGCTTAACTGACTGAGCCACCCAGGTGCCCCAGAAGTACCTTTAAAGAGCAAATTTTAACTCTGCACACTTTACAGCTTTAGGAAAAAGGTGCCCTTTCTTCTGATGACCTGGAAGAACTCACCCTCAGGGTTTCCTTATTTCTGGCAAGAAGGAAAGTGAGAATTTAGCTGGAGGCAGCACTGGGCACCATGGCTCCCGGCGAGGCGGGGCTTCTGTTCCACTGGCCCTCCACTCACGGTTCCTCGGTTTTCACTCCTCCCCTCCTGGTGGGCTCCCTGGTGGGCACGTGTTCACCAAGAACACTCAGGCTCCTCTGGCCAGCCAAAAACTCTGGACAGAGGCCGTGACGGCAGGGGTGACGTGGCCTGGGGAGCCAAGGAAGCTGGGGTAGCTGAGCCCATGGCGGGAGGGTTCCCGGGTGCACTGAATGGTCCTGTGGGTGGGGATGTAGTGGGCAGGGCAGGCACACCCCTGAGACGTGTGAAAGGGGACTGGGATCTCGTGGGACAGAAGGAAGCACAGAACGGGCCACCGCCTCTCACGCCAGCCCCCACACACCCCAGAAAAGCTGCTGCGCTTCCCTGCAGTGGCAGGAGGGGGTGGACTGCATGAACCCCGAGAATGCAGGGATGCAGAAAGTCTTCATCTGGACGGAGCTGGTGTGAGATGAAAGCAGAAAACCAAACGCTCCCACGACACAGAAGACCCCAACCATGAGACAGACCAACACTGAGCCCTCCCAGCACCTGAGAGCATGAGGGAAGCCCCCAAGTCAGAAGGCCAGGATGCACAAAGGAGTCCTGGAGGAGGGTGGGGCAGATGGTGCGGGCCCGGCTGGCCGAGGTGCACGGCTCTCAGGCACACGGCCCTCTGGCAGCACACGGTGGTGAGGTGGTGCCTGTGGATTCGCTAGAATACATCAAACTGCACCTTCTCACAGAGGAAATGGATGGTATATGAATTACATCTCAATAAACCTCCAAAATAACAGAGGGTGGATTGAATTCAAAAAAGAAACAGAAAGGGAGCGCCTGGGTGGCTCAGTTGGTTTAGCGTCTGACTCCTGATTTCAGCTCAGGTCATGATCTCAGGGTCATGGGATCGAGCCCCGCGTCAGGCTCCCTGCTCAGCAGGGGTCTGCTTGTCCCTCTGCCTCTGCCCCTCCCCACATTCACACGTTCTCTCTCAAATAAAATGTTAAAAAAATAAAAATAGAAAGAGACAAATACAGAAATAACCACTAGAACAAAATATAAACCTTCAGTACCAAGAGGAATTTAAGTAACCCAAGAGTGGGTGGCGGCTCCTGGCTCCAGTTGGCCGAGTAGCTGTCCCTGCAGAGGTGACGGCCGTGCCCAGTGTGGAGGCCGCGGGCGGGACAGCCTGAGCCACACCGTGGGGCAGGGACAGAGCAGACAAACCGGGGATGGAAGCCACAGCCTCACTGCCCCGAAGCCCACAGGACAGAACTTGGGAGGCGCAGGCAAGTGGAAGTGAGGACATCCCAGAACACAGAAACCAAGATGGGAGGAAACATCCACAAGCAGGTACTTGACAGAGAATACCGACAACCTGACAACCGCAAAACCACCCACTTGAAAGTGGGCAAAAGATTTGGACACTTCACAAAATAAATGGCCAATCGGCACATAAAAATTGTTCAACACCCTTAGTCATCTTGGAAAATGCAAATAAAAGCGGGAAGCCTCAGCCTCTGGCAGGGATTCTGGGGGCTGCACAAGGTGGGGGAGGCGGGCGGCCTCTCCTCTCACGTGGCAACCCCAGCCGGGGCTCCTCCCATCAGAAAAGCACATCGGAAAAGTGTCTGCTGCGTGGCCAGCCTCTCTGGGCCTCCGGTCCGGCCCGTGGCTGTGACGAGCCTTCTCCAGCCCTTCCCACCCAGGCCAGCCTGCTCTCAGAAGGCATGTTCAGAACCAACAAGAGGCCCTTTTGTTACTTTTCTTTTTGTGGAAGGGCCTGAACTGGTTGCCCAGAGGGGGCGTTCAGATTCCTCAGCCTGGCAGCCGACGCTGCTTACCGCGGCTGGATGCCATCCCGGGCCATGACTTTACCGGCCTCCAAATCTCAGACTCCTGTCCCCCTCCTAGACTGCCTCTGCAAGTGCATTTCCACCTTGCACGTTCCCGCTCACAGCCACTGTTTCCATGCCCCCTTGGGCCCAGCTCACTTGCGGAGTCTTGCTGCCACCCCGGTCTGCACCTTGGTCACCCCCACATCACGTAGCACCTGGACTGTTTCCTGCTGCTTCAGCCACTTGCCCTTCTGTCCACAGAGTAGGAACCACAAGCTCTTGGCCCTGGATAGACCTTGGTTCTTCACTAAGGCCCACGGAGAATTACTTGAGGATCAGTCCCCAAACCCATGTCCAGCTCTCAGGGCTTCTGTGTTCCCCTTGGAGCACACTCCCTGAATAACTTCAGCTCTTCTTTCTCTGGGAATGGCATTAAAGAACGATGGAAACACTTGATGTTCTTGTTGTCCTGGTGGTGGGCTCTGCTGCCTTCTGTGATCTGCCTTTTTATGCCCCAGACCCCCCACTTGCTCCAGCCACAGCCCCATCACAGATCTAGTCCTGGCCCCTGACCCCTGGTCCCTTCTTCCTGATCCCAGATCTCTAGTCCCTGATCCCTAATCTCTGGTCACTGATCCCTGATCTCTGGTCCCTGGTGCCTGATCTCTGATACCTAGTGCCTGAAATATGATCGCTGGTCCCCAATCTCTGGTCCCTGATCCATAGTCCCTTAACTATGATCTCTGATCCTTGGTCCCCGATCTCTGGTCTCTGGTCCTTGAACTCTGATCCCTGGTCTCTGATACCTGGTTTCTAGTCTCTAGGTTCCTGATCTCTGACCTCTGGTCCCTGGTCCTTGGTCTCTGATCCCTGATCTCCAGTCCCTGGTCCTTGATCTCTGGTGCCTGACCTCTCATCCCTGGTCTCTGATCCCTGATGCATGATCTCTAATCTTTGGTCTCCAATCTCTGATCTCTGATTCAGATTTCTGATCCCTGGTCTCTGATCTCTGATGCCTGATATCTGATCTCTGCTCCCTGAACTCTGCTCTGGTCTCTGACCCCTGATATCTGATCCTTGGTGCCTGGTCTCTGATCTCTGGTCCCTGACCCCCCATACAAAGCCCCCATGGATGGGCTTTCTTTTCCCCCAGGTGCTTCTCCGGGAAGAATTACTTTGAGCTAAAAGGCTTGATGTACTTTGAATCCTCAGACTGCTCGGGGCTGTGAGTTAAGGATGTGTCAAATCTTTCTATCAGTGTTTCCCAGGGAATGTCTCCTGATGCCCATTTCTGGGCTATTTTCTGCAGAAGAATATGAAAGCAGGTGCTTAGATCCAGCTCCAACGAGAACAGTGGCTTTTTGTGGCACCTGCTAGAAGGGGGGAGTCTTGCTGGGCTTCCCTTCACCAACCCCGTTGGCATACTGTCAGGGAGAACTTGTTAGCTGAGAGGCCCCCCTAAAAAGAAAGCTCGGCCATCTCTCCTGCCTTGGTGCCTGCTGCCCCTGGTGGGGCTGAGGTCCCTGAGACTGGGGGCCCCTGGGCAGGGTCATGCCACATGAGTACAAGTTCTCTCCCAGTTGTATGAATTTGGGGGAGAAACAGAAACACAGGGATGGTGCCCAACACCCTAAAGTCATGAATCGGCATAGCTCCGTGACAAAGTGACCTGGTCTCCCATCCTGGCAGGGGGGCAGAGGGGAAGGTCGGTCAGTGCACAGCAGGGTGATTCACGTGTCTGCGAGGTGTGGCCCAGGCCACGGGCCGGAGAAGCACGGTCGGGTGGTGGCACCTGGCTCCCTGCTCGGGCCAATCCTAGGGACACGAGGTGTTGCTGGTGGCAGCCTGGCATGGTGGGGAGACCTGCTTGGGGCAGGCCCCTGGTCTACACCGTGGCGCAGACGCTGCTGGCCGATGCCTCAGGGGCTCTGGCTGGTAAATGTGTGAGAATGGCACTATTCCTGGAGGGTGTGTCTGGTGGCTGTGAGGGACACGGTCCAGCACGTGGGGCGGTGGAGGCTTTCCCTCCAAAATGACAGGCAAGGGCTGGGTGGGATCAGGGTGGGGTTGGCCCTGAGCTGAGGGTCCATGTGGCTGACTCTGACTTCCCTCGACAGGAGGGAGGTAGGCTCAGAGCAGAAGGACAGTGGCCAAGGTCCCAGGGCAGGCGGTGGAGCCTGGGTCTGAGTCGCCACCCCTGCCTCCCAGCCTGGGGTCTCCAGACCCCCAAGAACTCCGTGGCCCCGACCCTCTGCCAGCCTCTGTGTCCAGGCTCCCTCCTGCCCCCAGCCCAGCAGTTGGTGGGGGCGTGGTGTGGGGCCTCATCAAAGGTCCAACAGTGCAGGCCTGATGGGCCCCTCACATACCCAATCCACTCACTCCCACCACGGAGACCGGACCTCACATTCTCAAAACCTAATTTAAGGGAAGTCTGAAGGAAAATAAACAAACTGACCGTAAGATTTCCTTTTCAATTGGGTGTAGGAGCATTAACTGTAAGACTGTTTGTGGGGTGGGGCAGAGAGAGCAGGCTAGAGGCCAGGTCCCCATTTCTGGGGCACACACTAGAGACCAGTGTGGGCTGAGCTCTGCAGGTGGGGCCTCGCAGGTAGGAGAGGATTTAGAGGAAGAGCCCATCCCAGTTTGGCCAGAATGCCCAGGGCCACCGGCCCCTCTCCTAAGGTCATCCAGAGGCAGCATGGATGTGGACAACGTCCACATCCTGCACTTTGCCAAAAACAGCTTTTAAACCAGGATGAGGAAGCCTGGGGTCTGGGCCAGGCAGGTGTGAATCAGGTACAGATGCCCTGGGCGCCTGCAGCCTTCACATGGAAATCCCAAGTGGGTGCCAGGGCTCCAGATGCTCTCTGGACGCTCAGCCCAGCCAGCAGGAGAAGTGCTGGAAAGGCCCTCACAGAAGACGTTTTCTGAATCCCTGGATCCCCAGAGGGAGCACAGCACCCACAAGCAGGTAGGGCTGGGGGATTCACACCCAGGGGATGACAGGGCCTCCCCTGGCCCGAGAGGAGGGGATCCACAAGGGGCCCATACTTACCTGTCCGCCCTCGTCAAATGGGCCCACGTGGGAAAACCATGCTCGAGAGCAGAACCAGGTGGGCATGATCACAGTTGGGCCATTGGAGGTAAAAACCTAGAAGCAATTGACACTAACATAATTATCAGGAAAGAACAGCTTGTCACAACTTACAATTTATTTTCCACAAAGTAGAATTCAGAAAGTGACAAACGAATCTGCCCTTCTTTGTAGGAACAGGAGTTCGAGGGACTTTACAGACAGATCCACAGTATCTGGTGCCCAAGGCCAACAGATGGGGGGGAGAGGGGCCACAAGAATCAGTGGCTCCACCTGGGTCCTGTTCCCGGGTGAACGCTCACTGACTGGGTTCAAGAAGGAGGCACCCCTGCTTTTGACTGATGGTAAAGTTTCACATGAAAACAAAAAACAAACACGCAGCTTTTAATTCTGACATGAAAAAACTGAAACAGCAAAAAAGTTAGCTTAGATGAAATGGATGGATTCCTCCAAAGACACAAACCATTGAAACTGAAGAAGAAACAGAAACTATGACTAGATCTATAAGAAGGGATTGAGAGAGCAGTTTAAAAAAACCTACAACTTCCCACAAAGAAACGCCCAGGTCCAGAGGGCTTCATGAGTGAATTCTATCCAATGTTAAACGAATTCATATCAATCCTTCACAAAGTCTTCCAAAAAAACAGAGGAGATGGCAGGGACACTTCCTGACTCATTCTATGAGATCAGCACTACCCTGATACCAAAGCCAGTTGAAAATATCACAAAACTATACACCAAGATCCCTTATGAATACAGTTGCAAAAATCTTCAACAAAGAACTAGTAAACTGAGTCCATCATTATATAAAAAGGATTCTACACCATGACCAAGTGGAATTTATCCCAGGATTGCAAGGTTGGTTCAAAGTATGAAAACACAGGTCATGTGATAGACCATATTCATAGAACAAAGGATGACACCACACAACCATCTCAATAGATGCAGAAAAAGCATTTGACAAAATCCAACACCTTTTCATGACAAAACCAGTCAGCCTAGGAGTTTGCAAAACTCCACAGCTGATATACTTAAAATGGTGTGACACTAAATGCTTTTCTTCTAAGATGAGGAATAAGACATGAATATATGTTCTGACCACTTCTATTCAACATTGTGCTGAAGTTCTACTCAGAACAAGTAGGAAATAAGAAAAATAAAAGGCATTTTATAATACTTGGGAAATGAAGAAGTAAAATGGTCTCAATCTGCAGATGACACAATCCTGTATGTAGAAAACCCAAAGGAGTACAAACACACACACACCCTTGCACTAATGAATGAGTTCAGCAAAGTTCTGGGATACAAGATTCACATACAAAACTCAATTGTATTTCTATACATTCGTAATGAACAATCCAAAAATGAAGTCAAGAAAACACTTTGATTTACAACAGCGTGAAAAAGATACTCAGGAATAAATGTAACAAGAGTGCAAAACTTTACACTGAAAATCGAAAAACATCTTTGAAACAAATCAAAGACCTAAATAAATGGAAGGACATCCCATTTTCATGGACTGAAAGATTAAATATTAAGATGTCAATACTTCCCAATTAATCTACAAAATCAACAACGTGATGAGAAGTCTTTCAACAAACAGTCCAGAACAACTGGACATCCACATGCAACAGCATAAAGTTGTACCCTTACCTCACACAATATACAAAATTAATGCAAAGTGGATCACAGACCTAAACACAAGACCTCAACCCGTAAAACGTGTAGAAGGAAACACGAGTGTGAGTCTCCATGACCTTGGGTTAGGCAGTTTCCTAGGACACCCAAAGCACAGGCAACCAAGGAAAAACAGACGAACGGCACCACTTCGCGCACCTGCTGAAAACAAGGACTTGCACGTCTGAGCGGGGTGAACTCCGCGGCATACGAATTCTAGCTCGATAATGACGTCGGCGAAACCCACGACGCGAACAGGGCGCCGGGCGGCTCGGGGCCTGACTTCAGGGCCTGACATCGCGCCCCGCCCCCGCCGTGGGGCCCGTTTAGGACTCTCCCTCCCTCCCTAAAAAACGAAGCAAAACAGCACCGTGTGTACAACACACGTCAAAACCAGAACCCGAAGCAGGAGCGAAAACTGAAGGGTCCTTTAGCAAGCAGATCGTGTCCACGTTAACAGTAACACTGCCCGCTGTCTCCCCAGCAAAGAAGGGTGCTCTGTATTAGCAGAGAATCCCAACCCAGGACGCACAGGTCCTACCGCCACCACGGGCAGGTCCGGAGGGAAAGCAGAGGAGGCTCTTTTTATAGGGGGTGGGGGGGGGGGGGGTTGGACTGTTGTAAACAGAAAGTCCATTGGAGTAAGCTGGGAGCTGGAAGTGTGGTGGCTTCTCATTGGCTGGGCTGTGGCCGCCTCCCATTGGCTGGGTTGTGGCCGTCTCCATTGGCTGGGCTATGACCCTCTCGCATTAGCTAGGCTGTCTGCCATTGGCTGGGCTGTGACCATCTCCCATTGGCTGGGCTGTTGCCGGGGCAGCAGGAAACCTTCCGTCCCGGAGCGGGGTTGGTAAAGCGGTACCCACCTGCGAGGTGCCTCTCTTCCTGGTGGGTCTGTAACTGATAACCAGTGCTGGGCACAGAGCTCCCCCTGCCGGCCTCTACCCCAGCCTAAGTGAGGTTTCCTCGCTTCAGTTAGAACATTTGGAGTGATTCCACACAACATGTAACTGTATGGAGGAAATTTACCAGCTGCCAATGACTGCTGAGATCATACAGGATTTATTTTCTGTATTTTCTGGATTTCTTAAACATCAACAAAAAGGCAAGATTATAGTCGGAGAAAAAGGTAGCTCCACCTTGAGAAAACATTTTTAGGAAAAAAATTTGAGAACAATATATGTAACTATATATTTAGTTTTATAATCAATGTAATTTCTTTGGTTTATAGAGAAGACACTCAAAGTTTTATGAATGGAATCATTAATTTTGTTTTCTGAAAATGCTTTCTGTGTACAAGATTGATATACGTTCATTGATACAAAATATAGAACATCATGCAGAAAAAACTAAAACCATCCCTAATTGTACCACCCAGATAAATCAACTATTACATTTATGGTATGTTCCCTTCCAGGCTTTTTACCTTGCGGAAAACATTGCAGAATGTGTACCAGGGTGTGTGCACACAAACCATGAGCCTCTCTGCCACCCACAGTCCTCACACTTCTGTTAGGGTTTCTTTGGGGGCAGCATCTCCGTGCTGGGCACGCACAGGTACGGGATGTCCTCCCCGGATCTCTCCTCCCACAGTCTTCCCTGACCTCCAGTTGCTCCTTCTTCAGGGACTTCTTTTATCTTGAGCATCTCAAGTCACACCCTAGAATGCTCCTGCCCCTGCTTCAGGACGACAGGACTTCGAAGGTCCTATGTGTGCAGTGAGGGCACCTCCCAAGCGGGTCGCCCTACCTGGGACAGGCCCTGGTCCCGTCCGTGGGAGCCAGGGGTTTCTGTCTGAGTGGCAGTGGGCTCTGCTGGCACCTCCTTGGGGCCCAGAGGGTGGAGAGGGAGCCCCGTCTCCCTAATGAAAACAAATGGTGATAGATGTTACATGTCAACAAGCCTGGCTGGTGGAGAGCTGGGCCCAGGGGCTCCACACCCAGGCATTTCCTTTCTCTGTTTATTCCTTCTAAACGATAAAATCTGGACTCAGGCCAGTGGCAGGTCATGAGCAGGGCATGAGCATGTGGTGTCCATGAGAACATGCCAGATACTCAGTTCCAAGCTGGATCCAGAATCTCAGACACTTTCTCCCGCATTGCGGGGCTATGGGTGCATCACAGGACCCAGCGCCTGGAAGCTGGCGGACATAAGGCTGCAGGCTCAGAGCAAAGTGGGAATGAGCCCCTCATCCCGACGTGCCTGGGAAGCACTTCTTCGAGTTCTGGGAGCACAGCTAGAATGCACAACACAGGTGTGAACTGCGCAGGTCTACTTACACGTGGGTTTTTAAAAAAAATACAAGACAGTGCCATAAATGTATTTTCCTTAAGATCTTCTTAGTAACACTTTTTCTCTGGCTTCTTTTATTGGAGGAATACAGTATGTAATATATGTGTTAATTGACGTCATGCTACCGATAAGGCTTCTGGTCAACAGTAGGCTATTGGCAGTTAACTTTTTGGGGAGTCAAATGTCATCCATGGATTTTTCTGCAGAGGGTCGGCACCCTGAAGCCCCATGTTGTCCAAGCGTCCACTGTATCTGGATGTGGTTTCGGTAGTCCAGTGACTCACTGCCACTGAGGACAGGCCCTCTCTCCCACGCTTCTGCTTCGGTACCGTTTCCCCGGCAGCTGCCTCAGCTGTGAGCTCACTTACGCGATGACTGTTGAGGACGGGGTCACCTGTGTTTGCCTCGAGCCTCCATGGTTCTGAGACCCCTCACTTCAGCCCACACACGTCCACTCCACCATGGGGGGCTGTTAGCAATTCTCGGGAACTACATGTCCATCACGTAGGTCACTGGGCTTCCTCTTTGTGGGAAACATCAGTGGCTGCCTGCCTGTCTGGCAGGTTCATAATTTGCATTTTCCTGGGGACGAGGGGCGTGCAGAGTGCTAGTCCAGTGAAGCACACATCCAGACATCTATCACCATTTTACACAAAACGAGCCAGGTTGGGGTGGTTACACAAATCTGTGCACGTGCGGTAAGACTCAGAACTGTATACCGAAAAGGGAAAAACAGTCAATTTTATGGTATGTTAATTTCTGGACAACTAAATGCTCTTACTTTTAAATGTTTTTTCCAGGCTTAATGAAGCCTGGGAGAGGGCATCTGTTTACAAAACAAACCCAGAGGCACACACAGTGGACTAGCTGCAGTCCCTGCACACCCCCGGCATTCGGCCCAACATGAAGACCCAACAGGCGAGATGGGCCAGTGCGGAGGGACCCACCTGCAGCTCTCGGTGCCTCGAGGCTCAAGCTCCCCGCCGCTGTGCCCCCTGCTCACGTCTCTCTGTGGGGACGATGCTGGCCACAGGTGACGGGAGAAACCCACTTGTGGAATTTTCTCTTGGGCAACTTGTGAAAAAGCGAGGCCAGAGCGGGGACGAGGATGTGCACACGGGCACTGTTCCAGGCACTGCTGACCCGCCATGCAGCCCGCGGGAGAGCAGAGGTCAGGGGGCAGGCAGGCCGGCAGGACAGAGCTTGAGGCAACAGCCTTTTAGAGTTCACCCGTCTTCAGTTCCCTTTACAGTGTGAACGAATCCCATGTTTTAATTTGATGTTGCGTGGACTGCATAGGGAACCGTGGGAGCCAAGGAAGGCCAGTGACCACTCCCTCGGCACCGGTGTCCCCTCCTTGTCCCCCAGGACCCAGCGGGTGTGAGCAAGAAGCTAGCAGAGGCCGTCGGCTGGGTCTCCCTTTGGTGCCCGGTCTGCAGCACAGGGAGGAGGTGACCTAGGCTTCGTGAGTGTGTCCTGCCTCTAAAGTTTCCCAAGACTCATTACAGGAAGCCTTGACCAAAATGGTCTTGGAAGAAAACCAGCCTTGCCTCCACGGATGGCCAGTCTGGGCTGTTCCCAGCACTCGCGGCGTGCCTGAGTGGCCAGGGCAGATCGCCCAGCCCCACCCCTGATTCAGCCATGCCAGGCCCCACATCGGCCGGTCAGCAGGACTCGGGCTGGTTCCGCCAGGCTAGCCCAGTGAGGGGCAGAGGGGCCTCCCAGCTCCTCTGGGGTCAGTGCTGCTGGCCACATCTGGACACCAGGAAGCAGGGCTCTTTCCCTCGACATTCTGGGGGTGGGAGGGACTTGGGAAGATGACAGATGGGACCAGCCCCCCCCTAGCCATCACGACTCCTGCACTGACGGTCCGGGTCAGACTAAGGCAGGGAAGGGGGAGAAGGATGGCAGCACTCAGGAAGGGAGCCCCAAACACCCCTGCCTCTCCCAGCCCCAGGCATAGCAGGTAGGGCCTTCCACCCCGATAATCTCTGCACCGCATGCATGCGCACACCCCGATTCTCAGTAGCCCCGGGCAGGCAGCCTCAAGGGCAGGCCCAGCAAGGAACCACCTCAGTCACCAGAAGACTGGCCTCCCGTGCAGACCCTCGGCAGGCAGGGCCCCTGCGAGAAGCCAGGCCAGGTCTGAGGAGCCCCAGGGGCTGGGGTCCCCACACTGGGACCTGGTCAGTCTCCTGCCTGCACACCCAGGACCCCCCACACCTCCAAGCCCAGGGGCCACAGGAGGGCCCAAGGTGCTACCCAGACCAGATCCCCTTATCGACCGACCAGGATGTGCACCACTGACGTCCACTGATTTTAATGACCAACATACGCCTGGCTCCCAGGCTTTGAGACTCAGCATTTTGTGTGGCTGACACACATGGGCCCCGCTCACCGGCACCATCTCTGTGGGCACGGGCTGCTGTGCCCCACAGACGGGGCCGGGGCAGCAGACGCGCTCAGGGAGCCTCCTGCCTGCAGGGAGCTGCCTTCTTCCGTGAGCTCTGGGGTCTCGTCTGACAAGGGCACTCACTAGTCCCATCACAGGGGCCTCACCCCCATGACCTCCCAAAGGCCCCCCAACTCCATCACGCTGAATCTGGGGACACAGACAAGCCACCACAAGAGGTACACACTTCATCTCCAGTGTGGGGGTGCTCACAGCTCTGCTCCAGGGGCCACCCCAGACCTCTAACTGCCCCCAAGCTCCAGACAGTGCATCGGGCTGCCCACTGACGTCTCCCCGTGGTTAGGGGACTTTTAGTTTTACTGAGGTACGCCATGCGACAAGCTGTACATGTTTATACAGTTCGATGAACTCCACCCACGTGCGCACCCCAGCCACACGCCACACTCAAGGTTCCGAGCTAGCCGCACCTGCCATGTTCCTCGTGCCCTGGCCACCTCCCCGCCTCCATCCCAGGCAACTGTCACAAATGCTGGCCTGCCTTTCCTAGAATTCTACGCAAACACGGCCACACAGGACTGCTCTTCCTCTCCGGTTTCCTGCGCTCAGTAAAACCACACTTGCTCTCCCACGCGCCTGCTGACGGGCCTGCAGGGCCCAGAGCGCGCGGTCTCCGTGCGGACGGCACTTTCACTTCTCTGGGGTGAGCAGCCCTGGGCGGGGTGGTAGGGGCAGGCGCACAGGAGCGTCTACAAAGCACGTCCACGTGGTTCTTTCCGCGCCCCGGCCGGCCACGTCCCCACAAACACTGGGTGCCGTGGCCCTTTTCATTGCAGACGTGCTAACAGGCATGGTGTCACGGTGCACTTCACACTAACGACTAACGAGGCTGCACTAATTTGCCATCCAGACATCTGACCTGACGAAGCACCTGTTCCAGTCACCGGTCCCCCTTGTACTGGGATGTTTGTTTTCTCAGATTCCGGAAAGCTCCACGGAGCTCTCCCAGTCCGGACACCAGGCAATTATTGGATGTGATTTGCAAACACGCCTCCCGGTCTCCTGGCTCGTCTTTCACGGACGTCCGCGAGGGTGATGAAGCCCAACTGCCCCACTGTTCTCAGGGACTGTGATTCTGGTGTGTCTTACCCCACGGCTTCCTGCCTAACCCAAGGTCACCAAGACTTTTTTTCTGTCTTCTTCCATAAGTTTTATAGTTTTAAGTTTCACATTTAGTTCTAGGATCCATTTTGAATTAACTTTTTATTAGTGGTGCGAGGTTTTTCAGGTTCAGTTTTACTGCACGTGGACATGCGGACGTCCCAGCACCGTCGTCTCCTCTGAGCACGTCCATGAAAGATCAGCGGTCTGTGCGTCTGTCCTTGTGCCGAACCTCACGGCCTTGGAGTCAGGTAGTGCTGGCCTCTAACGCTGCTCTTGTCCAGATGCATTTTGGCTGTTCTAAATCTCTACATTTCCAACAAATTTTGGAATGAGTTGGTCAGTTACTACAAAGCCTGCTGTGATTCTGACTGGGGTTGTGTTGACGTTCGGGTGGGTCGGTCTGGGGAGGACTTCCATCTTCACAACACCTGCGCGCCCTGCATGCCTCCGGCTGGCCCCTTTCCACCTCTTCCTAGCGTGGCCCGGGCCCCCTGTCTCTGCCTCCCCATTCAGGCCTGCCTGCACCATCCAGGATAGTCCTCTGTCACAAGACCCTCAGTCCCAGCTGCAAAGACCCCTTTTCCACATAAGGTAACATTTCCAGGGGGATGTCTGGAAATGTTCAGGCATGCTTGGTAGTCCTACACCTGGGGTGGGTGCTACTGGCGCTGAGTGACGTGGATGCCGGGGCACGGAAATTTGACTGTAACAAGACACAGGACCGCCTCACGAATGCTAAAATCAAAGGCTGACACCACTGAATGAAATCTCAGACCGGGGAAGGGACAGTTAACACACAGCCACCTTGCAAAGAGCGGAGTAGCTGCTTAGACCTCCCACACAGCCAGCCACCCCACCCCGGGTGTCCCGGGAAAATAAAAACCTGTGTCCACGCAAAACCTGTCTGTGAACATTCAAAGCAGCTTTATGCGCAACAGACAGAACTGGAAGCAACCCCAGTGTTATTTGACATGGGTGACAGATGCCGTAGAACAGAGCGCAGGGGCCTCTCCCCAGCAGTTCAGGTGCAGCCACAACGTGGAGACTGGCGGCTCTCACGGACTGAAGGAAGGCAGCCTCCGTCTACACAAAATCCTAAAGACAGGAACTCTAATCTCTAGAGACAGGAATCGGATCAGTGGGGCCTGCGGCTGGACCAGCATCCCGAGGTGGTGTGTCAGGGACTACGTGCCTTGCTTTCTGCACATCAGGGTTTCGGTGTTTTGGGAGGGGCTTTGAGGGCCCTGGAATCCAGGGGCTCCCCAACCCCAGACACCACAGAAGGGCCTCCGAACACCAGCATTTTCTAGCAAACCCAAAACATCAGTCCCCACAAATGTGCTCCATTACTTCCTTGACTGTCAGAAAAAAACAGTTTCATAATGCTATTTGGGAACTTTTACAAAGCAAAACCTGAGCTTCCTGTTTTCAACTCCTACTTAGCAAAAATCCAGAGGCATTTTCTGGTAGGTTAACTGCAGCTGAATACCTGAGGCCCAGGCCCCAAGCACACACGCTGTGGGTTTGTGAGCTGCACCTGGTGGACATGCGGTGAGCATAACATACACGCTGGATTCTGAAGACTTGGTATGAAAAAAGAATGTTATCTCGTTGGTATTTTTCTATTGATCACATGTTGAAAGAATCTTGTGTATATTAGATTAAATAAAATTTATTATTATAATTAAATTCATCTACTTCCTCATACCTTTTTAATATAACTACTAAAAAACTTCACACTACATTTTAGCTTGCATTTATGGCTCATGTTATACTTCTATTGGCTAGAACTAAGTGTCTGTCTGCAAAGCAATCCAAGCCGTTCTTTAGTGATGCAGACCCATGAAATAAGTAGAAGGAAATGCACAGCAAAGGCTGATTTGGGACATCGGTCACTTCTGGAGAAAGGGAGGGCATTTGGCAGCAAAGAGAGCCCAGGCCCCCAGCAGAATGGGCTGAAGGTCAGCCACAGACATTAATAAGGGAGAAAGAGGATTATTAACACGTTTATGCCAATAAGTTCAATGACTCAGATCAAATGGACAAATCCCTTGAGAGATGCCAATTAAGAATAGAAATCCAAACATCTCCGTATCAATTAAACACTGGAATTCATAATTTAAAATTATCGTTGGTGCATTCTACCAACCATTAAAGAAAGAACACCAATCTCACATAAACTCCTTCATAAAATAAAGGGGGGAGGAGAATATTTCAACCCATCTTAAAAGGTCAGCATTAACTTGATGCCAAAACCAGACAAAAATACCACAAGTAAACCACGGAGCAATGTCTCTTGTGGACAGACGCACGAGTCCTTCACAGATAATTAACAATCCAATCCAGACACATGCACACTTCTTGACCACGCGGTGTTTATCCTACACATTCAAGTTTGGTTTAATGTTTGAAAATCGGGGAAAAAAATCGTATGGTCATTTTAATAGATACAGAAAAAGCATCTGACAAAATCCAACACCCAATCAAGGTACAACCTGTCAGAACACCAAGAACGGAAAGGAATTTATTCAAGCCGCTAAGGGCCAACATCTTGTTTGCGGGTGAAAGCCTGAGAACCAGTCGCTGGTTTGGAATCACGACAGGAGAGCCCATTCTCATGATGGCTCGGCACCACGCCAATTCTACCCAGGACAACAGACACATAGATGGAAGAGTATTTGCAAAAGCTGGACTCTACACATAAGGTTTAGTGAGGCCCCAGGATTTAAGGCCAACAGGCCAACCCTTACCTCACAGCACACACAAAATTTACCTCAAAGTGGATGATGGATCTAAACGCAAGAGCTAGAATTATAAAGCTTCTAGAAGATATACCTAGGAAAATGCTTGCAAATGGAAGATAGCCAACTTTTATAAAACAGAGCAAAAATTTGCAAAATAAAAAGGAAATATTAATAGATTGCATTTCATCAAAACTGAAAATGTCACCTCTTTGAACGATGAGACAAGAAAACGAAGGGACCAACCAGGGACCAAGAGGAAACGCTCACAATGTGCCTCTCAGGCACACAGATCTAGTGAGGGACATGTTTCCAGAGTTTGAAAGAACTCTCACGACTCAGTAAAAAGGCAAAAGAGCAATGGTAAGCGAGGGGCTTGCGCAGACGCCCCACAGAGGTGCAGGGGTGGAGGCTCTGACACACTCTGTGGGGGAAACGAAGAGGAACCCGGGACAGCAGGCGCTGGCGCGGATGCGGGTGGGCTCACTGCCTCCCAGGATGGGGCCGAGGCTCCAGGGGTGTGGCAGTCCTTTCTAACGGAACCTTCTGGAGTATGCTGTCTGAGCTGCTGAAAAGTAACACCCCGGACTCATCGCTCCTCACGGGTCCCGTGGGCCACTGACCCCTGGATGGCCGAGCAGGCCCTGGGCATCCCTCCATCCCTCCATCCACACGGGCCGAGGCCTCCCTGGCTGCACCCACCAGACAGCCTCCAGCGCCTGACACAGCGTTCTCGTGCCTGACCTCCTCCACCTCTCCACACGACCCCCACATGCCCTCTACCTCTCTCTGACCCGTGCTGGCTAGGTCCTGGCCTCCTGCACACGTGTCCCAGAGCACAATTCCGAAGCACAGCCCAGGCGTGAGATGCTTGCGGCCAGCCCACGTGGTGTGCGATCCACCTGCCAGCTTCTGGACTCAGGCTCCCGGGAGGACAGACCGATCTCTAAATCAGGAGGGCTCAGAGGCCACCCCCGCCCCGTGTGGCCATGCTGGGCCTGCCATGACCACAGCCCGAGGCTCACGGGGACCACCTGGGAAGCCTTCCCATGGAGCAGGGCCACCCACACGGATGCCGTAGGGGAGGAGGTTCGGGGCGTCCAGCTCTGCCAGCCGTGCCTCAGACGGTTTGGTCCTCCGTGGACCCAACGCCTCAGGCCAGGCCCTTGTGTTTTTTCGCCCTCTGGAAGCAGAGCCAAAAGGGTGAAGGCCGGTGACCACCAGAGGCTGTTTGGGAGGCGCACCGACGGGCAGGTTCAGCAGCCCCACTCGGCTGATTTCCAGAAACATCTGAGCCAAACCAAACAACCCTACTTTCACTGGAGGACGTGAGTTCAAGACAACGGTGGTTCAGACTTCAGAATGTCTCTGCCAACCTGGCTGGCTAAGCAGCGATCGCACACTTTGGCTGCAGGATGTATGGTGCATGGGCCTGGAGATGGCATGAGACGCACTGGGGCCCTGAGCCGCGATGGTGCGGTGCCCACGAAGAGACTGGCCCACACCTCACTGCCTCCTGGACTGCGGGGGCAGGGTCCTCATTCCATAGGACGGCTTCTCCTCGAGCTGGAGCACCATGTTTCTCCGAGCCCTGGACCCTTCGTGTGGGCAAAGTCCCCTCTGGGCTCCGAGGCCCGTGAGTCCTTCTCGGTCGCCCCCTCCCGCACAGCCTGCAGAGGAGACGGCCGCAGAGGGCTCATGTGCCACACGCGTGCACTGGGGGGCCTGTCCGTGTGTGCAGCAAGCAGAGGTGGCCATGCCAGGCCGGCTCCAGGCCCTGTGTTATGGCAGGGAGTGCACGTCGGAGCGTGTGTGTGTCTGGAGCAGAGGGACAGGGAGTGTGAGTGTGCACTCCCACAGGGGAATGAGACTCAGCCAATTCAGACATGCACAGGCCGGGTGGGTGTGAGCCTTTCCGGGGGGCTGTGTAAGAGAGAAGGGAGTCCTGGTGAAAATGTCTCTCCAAATGCTGGGATCCCACGCGCTTCAGGGGCTTTCGCCCACCGCAGGTGACCCAGGACCGGCTCTTCCCAGCCGCACATCAGGTCTTTGCCGCAGTCGATGGGGCCGCTCCTGATGCTCACGGCCAGCCGGCTCCTCCCCGCCCCTGCCGGCCCTGCAGCTCCACACTAACTAATGAGGGACAAAGGTGATGGGGGTCGCAGGGGCATCTGGACGACAAGAATATCCCGGAAATTTCTTAATGACAGCCCTTCATTTTTTCACCCAGAAAATGTAAGCGCTCAAGATAACATGAGAGTTACCAGCCTTAGTTCTAAAATCTGCTCTGCACATTAGAGGAATCTTTAGGTGTTTTCTTGCCCCATTCAAGCAAGCTTGACACATTACAACATGAACTAATTTGGTGTGAGGTAAAAACCATTTTCTACTTCGTGCTCACAGCAAACTCCGAGGGTCTGAGCTCAGACACCGCTCTCAGCCCTTCGCGGCCGGCGTGAGTCTGGGTGTGTGTGGGGAACATTGTGCCAGTGGCCCGGCCTTCGCCTCTCGGGGCTGGTGTGTGGTTCTGAGCCACACATCCTACTGGGACCTGGCACTGCTCTCCAAGAGGAGGCAGGAGCAGGGAAATTTGCTTAATGAATGCACAGCTCCCACATTTTCTCACAATTCAGCCCCTGGTGTCTCGTCCACCAGGTGGTAAGGAGGCCCAAGAAGAATGAGGCTTGGCCCCGGGGGTGCAGGGGGGACTCCGCCAGCAGGAAGGCAGATGGCGGGAGCAGTGAGCCTGGCATGAGAGGGGTAGCAGAGCTCCCAAGCCCTGCCTCCTGCAGGGCTACCTCCAGACCCTGCCCGAGCCCCCAGCTCTACCCACCTCTACCCCTGCTGCATGCAGAACACCCCACCACTGCTGAGGGAGCCCCTCTACCCCTCCTGCACGCACGCCTCACCTCTGCTGCATGCACACCTCCATCCCTGCTGCACTCCCCTCGGGGGTTCACTCCCCTGCAGGCCAGGTTGGCAGGTGTCTGGTGTTCAACCACCAAGTCCAGACAGATTCAGATGGAGAAACTAGCAATTATTTCCAAATTAAGTTCTGGATGCTGACGTGCCAGCAGCCTCTATCACCTGTCCACCCCGAGAAAGAGTATTTCAGATGCATCACAGTTGGTTCAGAAAGCCCCTGCGGCTGCACATGCCGTCGCCTCCAATCCCACGTGGGGGCTGGGCCCCTCCAATGAGCTTTTTGTTTCAGTTGCAAGTATGTACTTTCCAAATCCAGAATTTCCTTTTGTTTTAAAATAACTTCTACCTTTGTTGAGATTCCACCTGTATGTCATTCTCACCACACTTCCCTTTAAATTCTGAAACACTGTTTCCCTTGGTTCTTGAAGATATTTACAGAAAGTTGCCTTGGGGTCGGCTGCGTCCACCAACTGTGCCCACTTGGTGGCAGATTCCACTGACGGCTTTTCTTCCCCTGAGGGAAAGTGGCACATGGAGCGTGGCTTAGCCACCCAGTGACACGTCAGTGTTGTGCTCCCACACCTCAGGCGATGGGTCTGTGTGTATGTTGTGGGGCTTTGCTCCAGGTTTTACTTTCTGTGGGGCTCTCACGTCTTCCTGAGCACGCCTGCACTCTTGGGGCAGTCTCAGGTCTCTTCTCTGTGGCCGAGTGGAGAGCATACCGAAGACCCCACAGTGGCCCAATTTCCAGATATCTCTTGACATTCTGGGCTGTCTGCTGGCCTGCTTCCTGCCCAACCGGGGCCCTTCCCAGAGGCCCACACAGGTGCAGGGACTCCAGGGCAGTATTCTTCCCAAGGGCAGGTACACCTTTCCCAGGATGGACGGCTGGCCTTCCAGGCACCAGGGCACTGCAGCCATGAGAGGCAGGGGTGGTTACGCTGTTTTGCAGACAAGGAGGGAGGGTTCAGAGTGGCAGCTTGCCCAAGGCAGTGGTCTACACAGCAGTCACACCAAGGACCCACTAAGGGAGGGCCTTCCCTGGCGGGCTGTGTGGCCTAATACTGAGAGCCCGCATGCACGTGGTGGCCTTTCCTCAGAGTCCCCATGTGGCATGACCTCTGAGGAGATACCCCGGCTCAGGGTGGGGAGGCCCTGGGTGTTGGTGTCCCCTCTGGGTGGGACTCCAGGCTGCACTGTTGATTGCTGGGCCATTTGGGGAGTCCAGGAACTACATGGAGCTGCCTAGGCATGTTGTTGCGATGAGGGACAGTGCCAGCCTCAGGGGGTTGTTTGGGAGAGTTGGTGGATGAAGGGGTAGCACTCCCGTCTGGTAATCCTGCCACAGCAGTGGGTCTGGCTCTCCCCTGACAGCCAGCTGTGCAGGGCTGGTGGGGGGAAGACAGCCACCCCAAGCGATGGGAAATGGGCACATAGTAGACTTATGTTTTAATATGATACTCCTCCATGGATGAAAAGATGAACACCAGGGTTTGAAATCTTGCTCCCAAGTGAACGGGATAATATGCATTTATAAAATTTCAGGTAGGCTGGAAGATCCCAAGTCCTCATTAGTACAAGAAAAGAAGGCTCGGGTGACTGATGGGAGTCTTCACTCAGGGACATGCTCATCAGCATCCCCTGGAGCCCAGAGCACTGGAGACTGAGTTACTCAGGAGGATAAAGCAAGAAAATGCCCCACCCAGCAAAGGAGAGACTGCTGAAGATGCACAACTCAGGCTTCCCGTTTGGTCACACAGCCTTCGGGCAGCCTCGTACTGCCCTGTGGGTCTAGCGGCGTAGCCCACATCCGGCCCAGACCCCTACCCACCCCCAGATCACCTGTGAAGTGGGCAGTGGGCTGAGCCCTGTTCCTTGATCTCAGTACTTCCCAGAGCATCCTCGTGGTTCACCTTCAGTCCTGGCATGCACACGCCCCCACAGCCAGCAGGGCGTATCCGTCCTGTAGTCTGCCCTGACGACCGCATCCCAAGAATGTTTAACGAATGGGTAGATGAGTCGCAGGAACAGCCCCTGTTGGCCAGGAAGGTGCAGAGAGGCTGACCCGGAGGGAAACACAACCTGCTGGTGCTTGGCACACACACACGCAGGTATGAGCCGCAGCGCGTGCACGCGCATGGGGGGATGAGCAGCGGGGCACACGCGTGGGTACGAGCTGCAAAGTGCACGCACATACACGCAGGTATGAGCCGCAGCGCGTGCACGAGCACGGGGGGATGAGCAGCGGGGCGCACGCGTGGGTACCAGCTGCAGAGCGTGCGCGCACACACGCAGGTATGAGCCGCAGCGCGTGCACGCGCACGGGGGGATGAGCAGCCAGGAGCACGCGCGGGTACGAGCTGCAGAGCGTGCGCACACACACGCAGGTATGAGCCGCAGCGCGTGCACACGCACGGAGGGATGAGCAGCGGGGCGCACGCGTGGATACGAGCTGCAGAGCGCGCACACACACGCAGGTATGAGCCGCAGCGCGTGCACAAGGGGATGAGCAGCCGGGCGCACGCGTGGGTACGAGCTGCAGAGCGCGCGCACACATGCTGGTATGAGCCGCAGCACGTGCACGAGCACGGGGGGATGAGCAGCGGGGCGCACGCGTGGATACGAGCTGCAGAGCGCGCACACACACGCAGGTATGAGCCGCAGCGTGTGCACAAGGGGATGAGCAGCCGGGCGCACGCGTGGGTACGAGCTGCAGAGCGCGCGCACACACACGCAGGTATGAGCCGCAGTGCGTGCACGAGCACGGGGGGATGAGCAGCGGGGCGCACGCGTGGGTACGAGCTGCAGAGCACGCGCCCACACGCAGGTATGAGCCGCAACGCGTGCACGTGCACGGGGGGGATGAGCAGCGGGGCGCACATGTGGGTACGAGCTGCAGAGCGCGCGCACACACACGCAGGTATGAGCCGCAGCGCGTGTACGCGCATGGGGGGATGAGCAGCAGGGAGCACGCGTGGGTACGAGCTGCCTCTATGGGGTCACTAGGGGTCCCTTCCAATGCATGCGCCCAGAACAAGGAGGAAGCGAGCAGGCGGGGCTCAGCGGTCCTGCCCCGGGCTCTCCCACTCAGGCCTTAGTTCCTCCTGTCCTCTGCATAATGGTTGCCTCTGCTCTGTGCTTTGACCTTCAAATTCACCTTTCCAACTTCCCTTTGGGGAGGGAAGAAGGAATGTTTTCTCTGAACCTGCAGCAAGGCCCAGCCAAACAAATTTCCCATTTCACACACTGCAACCTCCAGCAACACAAAGAGATCTCCTTAACACCTCATTGACATGGGTCATTTCAGGTTCCACGTAACTGTGGAGGGCAGAACACCTGCAATTCTTCAGGGCTGCGTCTTTCCAGGCATTTCTTAAAGCGTCACATCTTCTCCCTCTTACTGACCTCTTGTACCCCCAGTCCTATTGAACGAGACAGCAGTCTCTCAAGGGTTTTGTAATATTTATCTCACTCTGAAAGGGACAAAGAGAGAGATGCCCTTCATCCTGCCCATCACTCTTGGGCCCTCCTCACCGTACAAGCTTTGGGGGGGCATACACAGACTGAGGTGCTCTTGTATCTGGGGCTGCACCCCCCCATCACCTCTCCCAGGAACTGACATCCTGTCCAAAAACAACTCAGCCTGAGTTAGGTCTTCATCACTTCTGGGGAAGTTTCAGGGTGCTTCTTGCTGTGGCCAGGCTGTGCCCTTCTGAGGAAGGGGGCTCTGACTTGGTGCCCGCATACAGGTACAGGAACTGTGCACTGCCTCTCAAGTTCCTCTCTTCCCAACGCAGCTCCCAGTGAACTAAATGCAATTCTTCACCAAGCACTTTTTTTTTTTTTAAAGATTTTATTTATTTATTTGAGAGAGAGAATGAGAGACAGAGAGCACGAGAGGGAGGAAGGTCAGAGGGAGAAGCAGACTCCCCGCTGAGCAGGGAGCCCGATGCGGGACTCGATCCCGGGACTCCAGGATCATGACCTGAGCCGAAGGCAGTCGCTTAACCAACTGAGCCACCCAGGCGCCCCTACCAAGCACTTTTTATGGTGAACTCCCTGGGACTGGAAATTTAAAAAAAATCAATTAGAGGCAGAACTTAAAAGCCAGGTCAGAAGGCCTTCCCTAACATGAGAGAGTCTAGAAGACACAGCTTTGTCTAAGTCACAACTGTTTTCATCTAATATATTTATCCTAAATCATTAAACATTTTTCTTTTCTGTAGGAAAGAAAACACCCATCATAAAACTCATGGAATGTAAAGGGACCCAAAGTAGCCAGAACAATCTTGAAAAGCAAGGACAGGGTTGGAGGACTCACACTTCCCATGAAGTAAGTTCCCATGGAGTAAGCTTTAAAACTTACCACAAAGCTACAGTAATCAGAACAGCGTGGTGTTGCCACACAGACAGATAGAAGACAAGCAGAACAAAACAGAGCCTAGAAACAGACCCTTGCAAACGGTCCACTGATTTTCAGCAAGGGTGCCAAGACCATTCAGTGTTGGGAGAGCTGAACGTTCACATGCAAAGGATAAAGCTGGACCTTTCCCTAATATCGTCTACAAAAATTAACTCAAAATGGTGTAAAGATCCAAATGTAAGAGCTGAAACTATAACACTCTTAGAAGGAAATATTTTGTGACTTTCGATTAGGCAAGGGCTTCTTGATGTGACACCAAAAGCACACACAACCCAAGAAAAAAATCTATATAAAGTGGACTTCATCAAAATTAAAACCTTTTCTGCTTCAAAGGACACTATGGAGTGAAAAGATGCCTCACAGTATGAAAGAAAATATCTGCAAATCACACATCTGATAAGAGCCTAACATCCACAATATATAAAGAGTGCCTCGAATTCAATGACAAATACCGAACTTAAAAAATGGGCAAAAGACTCAAAAACACATTTCCTAAAGAAGATACACAGATGGCCCAGAAGCACATGAAAAGATGCTCCATGTCACTAAGCATTAGAGAAATGCAAATAAAACCATGAGCTAGCACTTCACACCCATTTGCATGGCAACTAGAAAAACCAAAAAACAGCAAGTGTTGACGAGAAGTAACGGAACACCAAGCCTCATACTCTGTTGGTGGGAACGTAAAATGGTGCAGCTGCTGTGGAAAACAGCTCAGAAGTTCCTCAAACGTTAAACATGGAATTGTCACATGAGCCTGCGATTCCACTCCTGGGTCTGCCCACAGGAATTAAAACAGGGACTCAGACAGACAATGCGGGGCAATGTTTGCAACAGCCAGAAGGTGGAAGTAACCCAGTGACTATCACAATACAATCAGATAAGCACAATGTGGGGCAGACAACATGTTCACACAACGAATGAATAACGTTCAGCTATAAAAAGAACAGGAATCTGACACTTTATAACATGGATGAACCTGAAAACGTTATGTTACAAAAGTCAGACACACAAGGGCAGATACTGTACGATTGCACTCAACGTGAAATATCTGGAAGAGGCAAATTCGTAGAGGGAAAGCAGGCTAGGTTACGGGGGCTGGGGGAAGGCTAATGGGGAGTTAGCGTTGGGCGGGGACAGTCCCTGGTAGGGCCACTGAACGGTGAAATTTCTGAAGTGACAAGCTGTGTCATGTATGTTTGACCACAATTTAATAAAATTCCTTTAGAGAGAGAGAAAAGGAGAGGGGACCAGCGAAACAGGTCAGAGAGAAGCAGCCAGAAGCCAAGGGCAGTGACAGCTCTGGAGGCTGGAAACGGGGGACACAGGAGGAACCAGCCCTGCCCACCCCTTGATATCAGACTTCTGACCCCCAGAACTGTACATGACTAAATCTGTGTTGTTTAAAAAAAAAGAAAAACCAACAACACTCAGCGTGCCACAGCGGCGGGTCAGAGCCAGGAAGCGTGCGTGTGTGAAGCTCCCGTGAACTCTGGGCACTGCGCTGCTAGCAGCTGCAGCTCACAAGAAGGGCACACACCTAAAATGTTCTAAGAAGTATGGAAGACACTAACAAAGCGAGTCCCCGCCTCGTGCCCGGCACCAGTCTCTCCAGCCTGACGGCTCTGTGCGGCTCTCGGGGGCTGCGGGCTGCACAGCCAGGACGCACTGGCTCCCGGGGGCCGGGGAGCCTCGAGCAGGGCAGACTCAGGGAAACCGACTTGTTCTCGTTGGGAGCCTGCGAGGGGCCCTCGTGTCCACAGAGGGTGTCCGGGGCTCAGGGCCGCACAAGGCGAGCCTGACACAAGCTCTTCTCTGCAACCTCTCGTCCCCTTCTGAGAGGACAATGGAACAAAAGAACAGAAATGGAACAGAAAGAGTAAAGAAGGCACATTTCTTTTGGTCCCATCAGAACAAGCCATTTGTTCTCAAAATCCAAAGGACAAATTGGCTCATCGAACTCTTCGGTTTTGCTTCCAACAGCCCTTCCTTACTTGTCAAAGACTCTGGGGTCTCCCGCAGCCTACACCTGAGAGACTGCACTTTTTCTTGGCTTCCATACTCAGCGAATGCTCAGATACACTTGAGAACACAGGACGCCGGCTTTCCACCCGATTTGAGCGGTCTGACCACACAACAGCAAACGAGCTACGAGGAGAGTCTCCCCATTTATTTCAAGGGCCCCTGTCTGCCTAATTCTCCAGACTGGACACCTAACTCCTTGTGAAACGGTTCACGTTCATTCTTTACCCCCACTCAACTGCAAATAGCAAAGGGCCATTCCACACACACAGCTGACACGAAACACAGTTTCTTAACGAGGAGAAGGCCCAGGACAAGAACGAACAACACAAACCCGCGGACGGGACCTTCTAACAGGTACCTTCTCTTTCTTTTGGAGGGAAGACCGTTTGCCAGGGTGGATCCAAATCCCCCTGGAGGGAAGCAGAAGCTGGGAACTGCAGGCTATCTCCCTAAGTCATTCAAACGACTCGTAACAGACACCTGCTATGGTTTTTCCTCTTCCATTGGGATTACCCTTTTTACAATTCTGGAAGGACTAATGAATGTGCTCTTGCCTTAGCTGCAGTTACCATGGGGTCAGGTGCCAGAGAACAGGATGGCAGGTGACCACATTTATCTGCTGACCCCATGAAGACTTGGTCGGCCACATCATTAAAATAGCTTAATTTCAAGCACACGAAGAAGAGAAACAGGTTTGCTGAGTAAAGTGAGGGGTGAGAGGAGGTAATGAAATCTTAACATTTCGAGGAAAAGAGTTTTCTTAGGAAGTATTTCCACCCTCTCCTGCCATGCAACTTGAACGCAAGTCACAGATTACTGCAGCAGACTCCCGGGGGTTACAAAGGCCAGCACCCGAGCAGCGAGGACGGCAGGAGGCCAGCCATGTTGGTCAGTGGCCACTGCTGTGTCCCTGCTCCGTGGCTCCCAAGGTGCAGGCCCTGGGAACGGGTCGCACAAACACACCCCTGACCTCACCTGCTGACTGGGGTTCTGCGGGACAAGAGCCACTGGTCCAGGGACACCACACAGCAAGAGGAGGAAGACAGAATAAACCAGCCACGCAAGCCACTGGGCCTGTTTCTTGTGAAAGAGAGAGCAAGGCTCACAAGAAGGGCACACACCTAAAATGTTCTAAGAAGTTATTACTGTTTGAAGACAAGAGTAAGGGCCGGATGCCAAGGTGGTGAAAACAAGCCCGACATCGCCTTCACGCCCAGCTCCCCGCCGGCTGCCGGGCCTCTAGCTCTCCTCATGGGAAGCGGTGCTGATGCTGTCCTAACCTACCAGAGAGCTCAGGGTCTGGGTGGTTCCGTGGTGACACAGGTCGCTCTCTGGCACGCAGAACGCGGACAAATGCCCCTGACGTTACAGCCAGGTGCTGGCGAATCAACCACACTGCTGCCTAACTCTCGGTAGGAAGCTTTTTCTCTAAAGGGCCAGATACTAGTATTTCAGGCTTCCCGGCCACAGCCTCTGTGTCACAGGCACCCAACTCCGCCCCCCTGTGCAAAATCAGCCTCGGCCATCCATAAACAAATGGGCAAGGCTGTGTCCCAATAAAACTTTACTTACAAAAAGGGGCAGCCTCCGAGCCACAGTTTGCCAGTCCCTGGTCTGACTGGTAAGGAGTGCAGCTTTGGTTCAAGTCTTAGATCACTTATTCCTGGAATAAGCTACTATCTCCCCTTCATCTCTCCCCCAGTCGTAGGGTCTACGATTAAATGAGGTACAGAAAATGGCAGGATGTGGCCCCCAACACACTTAGAATTCTTGGAAGCCAATGCAATAGACCCAAGAGGCCCAACGCTCCCATCACCATTTTCTACATTAACCTGCCGGGTAGGTAAACTGCGGACCACTGAAGCGCAGGCAGAGGCCCCGGCAGGGGGCGCGCGCGTTGCGCGCACCAGAAGGTGGAACAGCGGACCGCCGAGCCAGACCCGGACGCAGGACGACCCCTTCCTCCCCGAGATGCCAGAGCCACAAGTGCGTACCTGGCGCTGCACGCGGAGTCCTCGCCCCGACCCAGGCCCCCTCGCCTCCGCCGAGCCGGGCTCCCGACCCGACCGCTCCCCTCCGCGGACTCCTCGCCGGATGGCGCCGGGTGGCCCAGCAGATTCACCAGGACCGGTAAGGAACGACCACAGGAGGGGCACGCGCACGGGGGAGGTGCACTTAGGTAAGGGGGCAGCGCGCACGGGGGAGGTGCGCACACAGGTAAGGGGGCAGCGCGCACGGGGGAGGTGCACTTAGGTAAGGGGGCGCGCACACGGGGGAGGTGCACTTAGGTAAGGGGGCAGCGCGCACGGGGGAGGTGCGCACAC
>NC_138383.1:158406-175331 GCF_054177405.1 Leptonychotes weddellii | reverse complement strand
TAAGGGGGCAGTGCGCACACGGGGGAGGTGCACTTAGGTAAGGGGGCAGCGCGCATGGGGGAGGTGCGCACACAGGTAAGGGGGCGCGCACACAGGAGAGGCGCACACACAGGTAAGGGGGTAGGGGTGGCACACGGGGGAGGTGCTGCTGCAGTGAGGAAGTCCCAGAAGCTCCTGGCTCTCACTCTGATTCCCTTTTGATTTTGTCTCCTGGTTCTGATATATCACCAACTGAAAAATCACATAATCCAGTTTCTTAGAACTTGGTCAAAAAGAAGGGGTTCTCAGGAGAGGCTTGGGGGCCCATGCTGCTGTTCTGGGGACCTGGGGGTTTGCTTTTGTCTCTCCCCTTGTTTTGCCACCAACGGAAAGTGCACTTCGCAAAAATAAATTCTGTGTAGTGCCTTTCAGTGCCTGTGGGAACATACACCCAGAAACAAAGCCCACGGGCTCTGGCCACTTGGTCCTGAGCAGAGTCTGCCCTCGAGAAAGGCGCAGGAGGAACATACGCTTACAGACGGATCCTTTTAGATGCTTTTGGTTCTCAAAAAAACAAAAGTATGGATTATAGACTTAAAATGAGCTTAGTTTTTATTCAGAAAGGAAAAGCCTTGGAGTTAAAAGAGAATGAAGCATTTAATGAAATTCAGACCTCATTAGTGGTATCTTACCAGGAAGTGATACGAATTCTTCTCAGAGAAGAAGAGCAGAGTTTGTATGACTCATTTCCAGATTCCTGTGGTTTATTATCCTTATTTCTAATTTGTTGGAAGACTATCTTTAGACAGATAACAAATGTTCCAGTATTCTGACATTTTAACACCCACATAGCAACAAGAATAAACTTTGATGTTAAATCCAAGATCTGTGGCTTCTGGGTTTAATAGAGAAACAGACATTAATAAAAAGTTTCCTCTCTCCATAGTATGTTTTAGAGAAATGTGCTAAGGAACCACTTCTCTACCACGCTGAAAATTGTCAGTTTATGTGGATCTGTACTACAGACAGGCTTTATGATGCTCCCTTTAAATGAGAAGATGAAGAAAAACAGTACAAGCTAGTCTGTTTCAAATTATGTAAGTTTTTAAGCGTCACGAGTGCTGGTTAGAATTGGATAAAATCATTGCTATGAAGGACAAACTTTCAAGGGAAAGACACGCTGAGGTAGGTGAGTGTGAAACTTAGTCTTTTTACACAGCAGGTGAGTTCTGACAGTCTTGCTGCCGATGCTGCTCACATGCAAAAGGAAAAGCAGGTAACCAGGAGAAGACCGACTGTCCACCCACAGACAGGAGAGCAGCATTGTCACCCAGAGCCCCCACACACCGTCTTCTAAATCGGCCAAAGGTGACCCTTACTTTGTGTTGCCAAATATCTTCAAATGAGTGGTCAAAGAATGAGTCTGGATTTTGTGCTTAAACCCCTGAACTCTATGAACAAAACCGAGGTAATGCAGCTGATGGAGGCCACTGGCCTCTGGGGTGTGACCAGCCCTGGGCACCCACTGTAATGTGGATCAGGAGGGGGCCCCGGCAGGATCATGACACCAGGACTTCTCACCAGGCCTGCGGCTGATCTGCAGTGTGGCCTGAGCCCTCGACCTGAGGGGCCAGCCGCCTCTGCTCCCCTCCAGCCCTCGCTGCCAGAACCCTGGGGCGGGGGGCAGGGAGGGCCCGGCCTTGCCCCCTCTTTGGTCTCCCTGATGCAGGAGATGCAGGTCCCTAGGGAACAGTGCCTCACTGAAGGCATAAAGTGGGCACCAAATATCAAATTGTGCTGCTCCCCACCTCACAAATGAGATCAGCTTAGAGGATGAACACAGACCTCACTTGGTGGTCTGTTCACCTTATTAACATGGCGGTGATGGTTTCTGCCCCTGTGGCAGCTGACACGTGGATTAAATAACACCAGCTTCTTTCAGTTTATTTTGAAAAAACTTCAGACTTTAATTTCTCCTAACTTGATAAAGAAAAACACTATTTAAGAGGACCCTGCCTTAATTATTTCTATGATACTTAATAGTTAAGTCTTGTTAGCTCTCGACTCAGAACTCGAATTTCTGGCTCTAAAAGTGCCCACTGCATTTAAATTACACCCTCAGTGTTTGGTTACATAGTCCCTGCATGACTCACATTCTACCAGAGAACCAAACACGCAGGCAGAAGTCCGACTCCACACAGCTGCCAGTGCTCCAATATTCACAGAGCTGAGTGTTTCCAAACCCTCGCTGGTGCCGGGCTGAGCCTGGCCCTGTCCAAGGAGCCTCTGGGTGCCCCAAATCAGGGGGACCTCGGGGCCCACTGGAGGCCAGAAGCTTTCACACTGATTATGAAATTTTAATTCCCCAGTTAGGAACATGAAAGCTCTTACTAGCTCTTCACTGAATCAGCTGTGATCTTCGTTAAGAAAAACATAAAAAGCAAACACAAGTGCGTGTCCTGACAAAGTGTCTGTAAAAAAGCAGCACATCCCAGAATCGTGAACCACACAGGCCAGCTCCCCCTACGGAGGGAAGGACCAGGAGAAGCATGGCAGCAAGGCCCACAGACTGTGTGCTTCTCCACGCGTGTAATGATGCTCACGACCAGACCCAGACATTCTCTGCTCTAGCTGGGGAGCCGCCAGAGAGAGCGGGGACCCGGTGTGATTCTGCTGGCCACTGCCCGGCAGGGGCAGGAAGGAGCGGCACCACCTGCCCCTGACCCCGCACACGTCCGTGCGCTCCCACCTCAAGGCTCCACGTCCCAGGGGAGTGTGCAGGCTATGCAGGGCCCACACGCTGGCTGTTCTCCTGCCTATTCAGCTTTAGGAGGAGTTGGAAAACAAATCAGCTTCTCCGTGCCTTTAACCACCGGTATCTATAAAAGGCCATTCACGGAATCTTCATCTTCTCAAAATGTGATAAGTAAGTGCAAATGCAGAAGCACTTTCTGTGTGTGTGTGTGTGTGTGTTTATGTGTGAGAGAATACAGTTTGTGTATGTGTGTGTGTGTGTGAGGGAACAGGGTTTGTGTGTGTGGGTGTGAGGGAATAAAGTGTGTGTGTTTGTGTGGATGGGAAAAGAGTTTGTGTGTGTGTGTGAGGGAATAGAGTTTGTGTGGGAGAGGGAATTGTGTGTGTGTGAATAGTTTATGTGTGTGTGTGTGAGAGGGAATAGTTGGTGTGTGGATGGGAACAGAGTTTGTGTGTGTGTGTGTGTGTGAGGGAATAGAGTTTGTGTGTCTGTGTGTATGTGAATAGAGTGTATGTGTGTGTGTGTGTAGAGTTTAAAAGCCAGGGAAGCCGGCTCAATTACAGAAGCAAACTCCAGGGACTCCAGCCCCTGGCAAACCTGAAGCTGGGACCAGAACACCTAGTCCCGCTTCCGCTCCGGGTCACACCAGCCTCACAGGTGGTTTCTGGGCCAGCCCCACCCAGAAGGCGCATCTCAGCTTCCTCCCTCACACTGCCTGCTCCAAGGCAGCCTGCCTTGGGGATGGCCCCCAGTCCTGCCAGGAACTTGGGCCTTTCCTGGACACCTCTGTCCCTCCCCAGCCTCCAGCCAGGCCTTCTGCACCTGCCTGCTGGTTCTGGCTCCTTCCCAGGCCAGACCCAGCAGGCGGGCAAACACAGGGACTAACTGCTCTCAGGACGTCCTGGGTGGGCTCCCAGACCGGGGCAGGGGTACCTGAGTAAGAAGCTGGTCCGCCGCTAGCTGGTTGATCCACCGTGTGTATCGCTCAGTGGAGTCGGGGGGCTCTCTCCTTACTTGGCAACCTATAATCTGTGAAACAACAAAAGAGAACTTAACAAAAGAAAGTCCCTGTGAGCTCACACACGCACACACCAGTGCACATACATCTCACCTGCTGTAAGCTGGCACATCCAGCAGGGAACTAACAGAGACCTGCATCCGATCAGGCTGGGGGAAACTTCCAGGAGGAAAGAGGAAGAGGGAGGGTACCCACACAGTGCAGGGTTCTGGGTGGACCCCACGCTGGACGGTCCTCACCTGCCAGTCCCAGCAGCACCCGTGAAATCACCCTGGGTTAGAGTGGTCGCAGATAATGTTTCCCCTTAATGCATTCAAATTACAGTGATCTGTTCACAAGGTCAAACACCCAACTACCTCAGTAGCGCTCTTCCTGAACCGCAACTCGCAGAGGGAGAGGGAGAGAGAATCTCAAGCAGGCTCCCTGCTGAGCGCAGAGCCCAATGTGGGGCTTGATCTCATGACCCTGAAGTCACGACCTGAGCCACAACCAAGAGTTGGAGGCTTACCAAGCGCCACCCAGGTGCCCCGATAATTTCTTAATAAGGAGACTGATTCGGTGACATAGATCTTACTAACCACTCTGAGGTAGACAGTGCGCAGTGCAGGGTCGGCTGTTAGCCATGCCCGGGCCCTTACAGGAACTCTGTGAGCCTCACCTGGGGTGGGTGGGCGACAGGCCCAGATACATGCAGTGGGGACCAGCCTCTTTCCACACCTCACTCAGACTCTGTAGGACGGGACCCTTCACCGCTGAGCAGTCTCAGACATCCCAAACATCCTGCACACAGACACTTGAACCGAAGTGCAGGTGCTGTCCCTAGATCTTGAGCTGTGTTGGAGGTGTGGCCAAGGCTGCTGGGGGCCAGGGGTGCTGAAGTAGGATGTGTGGTCTCTCTCCCTCTCCTTCTGCCCCCCCACCCATGTCCTCTCTCTAAAATAAATAAATAAATAAGCACATAAAAATAAATTATCAGAAGTTCCACCATGATCCTTGAATTTCTTAAATCTTGCTCTCTATAGCACTTATGCATAGTGATTAATTTGTATTAATGCAGGAATATTAATGAAGAGCCAAGAAAGATTTTGCTTGCTTGTATTTTTTTGTTGTTGGGTTCTTTTAATTAAACTTTTTTTTTTGAGAAAACAGTAGATTCACATGTAGTAGAAATAACACACAGCGATCCCGTGTATCTTTTACACGGTTCCTCCAACGGTAACATCTTGAAAAACCAATGCAAGTCACCCCCAGCTAAGGAACCCTCATGGCGCCTTTGCGGCCACACCCAGCCCTCCTTGAGCAGCAACCGTTTCGAGAACGCTGTGTCAACAGACAGGCTGTAGCCCTCTGCAACTGGCCGCTTCTCCATTCTCCAATTGCCCAAGACTTGTCCAGGCTGTTGTGCGTACGACACGTTTTCCTTGTTGGGCTGAAAAATACTGCCCAGCACAGACCCTGCAGCACACCGCTTAGCGCTCCACAGTGAACATTCACGCAGTTTTTGTGTGAATGTGTCCCCATCTCTCTGGGGCAACTGTCCAGGAGTGCGGCCCCTGGGTCGTACGGTGGTTTCACGTTTACTCTTCTAGGAGCTGCCCACCTGTTTTCTAGAGTGGCTACACCCACTCAAACTACCACCGGCCGAGTGAGTGACCTGGTTTTTCTGCAGCCTCACCAGCACCTGACATGGGCATGTTTTCAGGCCTGCGCAGACGCCGCATCACGGGTCTAACTTGGGTTCCCTGATGGCTCGTGGTGCCGACCCTCTTTCCATGGGCTTATCTGCCCCCGTCCGTCCTCCCTGGTGAAATGTCCCGTTTTCTGACTGGGATAAAGGCACACTTGGCTATGTGACTCACTGCTGGGTTCCCCCTGGGAGCCTGTGGATGACAGCAGCCGCTGGGTTAGCGCCCTGCCCGGGGTAAGGCCTCCCTGTGCCCACCCGCCCGGGACACACTGTTGGGGGTGTCTGCTGTCCTTATCTTCCGGTCTTGTCAAACTGGCATTTGCTGAACAGAAAAGATTCTGAGAGAAAACAGGAAAACGACCAAGAGCTGGGAGGTGCACTCACAGGTGGACCAAGGGGCTGAACTGCACCCTCGCCATCGCCCCCCCTCCCGCCTGCCACGCCCTGAGCCGCCACTGGGGGCAAGACGCCTGCTGCCCTGCCTGTCTCATCGAGGGGGGGCTCATGCGGCTCCCACAGGGAGTATTAGGACCCCCACCCAGGGCACACCGCACCTCCACCTGGGACCCCCGCCCAGGGCAGCCCGCCCGCCTCCACCCAGGACCCCCGCCAGGGTGCCCCTGCCCCCCCAGGCCCAGATCTGAGCTGTTCATGCTGCTCTCACGGTGAGTACCCAGGGAGGCTGCCCCCCCCAGCCCCCATCCCTCCCGTCCAGGCTTGCTGGCTTCTGATGAAATTAGAGCCCTGTGGCGTGGGGGGTCTCGCAAGGAGAAACAGGGCAGGTGGGAGATGGCGTGACGCGGGAACTTCTGGGGCAGCCCCTGCTTTGTGCCTTCGACTGCCGATTGTGGGGGTACCGGTCTACAGATGAAGAAGAGGGTGTCTGTGTGCGCCTCAACGCTTTTTGAAAAGAAAGTGGCCTGGCCCACGGGGCAGAAACCACGAGGCACCGTTTCCTCCTGAAGGGGCCCGGTGCAGACCACACACCCCGTCCTCTCTGGTGACGGCACAGGACGCACACTCAGTGTTTCACCCTACATGTGCTCTGGGTCACAGGCTGCTGACATGGGCCTGGCACCCTGGATGCAGTCGGCACTCAGCAAGCACAGGCTGAAGGAAGCGAAGGGCATGTGCTGCAGGACGCACGGACTCCCCCCAGATGCCGGGGAGAAGCCCCTAGAGCAAGACTCTCGGCAGGTGTTAGCTAGTTCTCTGAAAGCACGTACTGCCAACAGTTAGCAGAAAGCTCGAGATCCTGGAAGGCGGTCCCTACAGTCTGGAAACTCTGAATCTATATGGGAGCCTCTGAGACCTGCCAGTTTGGCTGGAAGAAAAGGTCAGAAAGTAGGAAAGAAGGTTACTGGAGGCAGAGGGAGGTCTGGGAGGTGGGATGACCCTCACAGTGGTCACCCGCCTGCTCTGCCTACAGCTGGTCTGGCCTGCGTCCCCTCCCCCTGAATCCGGGGGTCCCGAGACAAGGTCATAAAGGGGACATGGCCGCCAGCCCATTCTCTTGGGACCCTGTTTTTGGAAGTGGCTGCCAGGCGGTGAGGAAGCCATGAAGCCCCCAGGCGCCCCAGCCCCCCACCCAGCGGAGGCCCGGCAAGAGCGGAGCCCTTCCTGCGGTCCCGACCCGTGGGATCTGTGCATGTGATAAACGGCTGGCTTTCACACCCCTGGGTCTGGACGCTTCGTCCCCAGCCGCAGTGACTGACGGCCACAGGAAGGCGACACTGCATCATAGCTGTGTGGCCCTGTGGTGACAGACCCCTGATGCCCTGCTTCAGTCCCAGACCACCAGTGTCCAGGAGCGTAGGCAGCACTACTCGGCCCAGGACTGCTGTCTCGGACCCGCCGAGGGCCCCCATGTGGACGACAGGCTATGCGGCCACCCTGTTAGAGGGGGTCATGTTCGTTAGGCGATCTCATGTTCCTGGTCTCACGTGTTCGGGGACACACTGAAGTGGACCTGGGGTGGGGGGGATTCGTGCCGTCCACCCCCCTCCCAGAGAGGGCCCGGGTGAGGACCTTTCCCGGGTCACACAGCTGGCTCTGGGAGGCCCCCAGAGACGCCATGGAGTCGCCAGGCTGCCCGTTGGTACCGGCCCTGCCCGTGCTCTGCCTCCTGGCTCGGCCCATCCTTGCTTCTCCAGCACTGGTGCCCAGACCTCTGCAAGACAGCTCAGGGCGTACACGCGAGAGGCGGAAAGGCTCATTCCTCTTCTGCGTGGAGGCACGTGGCCTCTGTTAGGCACACGGCACGGTGGACAGACACACGTCAGGGGAGACAGAAGCAGGCCCAGCCTGGGGATGGCCGCCTGTGGTCACAAAATATTTAATGGCGACATCAGTTTTCCTCTTATTCATCACATATAAGACATAATGTTTTCTACTTCCTATTAATAAAAAAGTAATTCGCTAGCTGATCAGTTTTTACCACCATATTCCTTTCTCACTGATTAAACGTCCCGGAAAAGCCTGATCACAGTATGAAGTTCACAGAACATAGTTGGTCAGGAGGGAGAGTCACCGTTGTATTCCCAAGGCCACCAGGAGAACTGAGGAAGAAACGGGGCCACGTACAAACTGTAAAGCTCCATGCAAACACCAGTCATCAAGGCAAACTCTAGTCGGAGGGTGAGACGTGGGAGAAACAAGAGCTTCCATCCTGCAGGCCAGCTGCACTTGGGGTGTGTGTGTGCGTGTGATCTGCGTGCATGCACACGTGTGATCTGCAGGATTCCTGGTGCAGGAATGCAGGACTGTATGCATGTGTGCACCAGCCTATAGGGGAGCCTGGAAATGAAAGCAGCGGAGGTGAGATGGGCATCCCCCAGCAGAGCCCACACGTAGTGGCCACGCCTTCAGTAGCCACAGGGCCTGCCCACAGCTCATCCACTTCAGCCCTCCCGGCGCTGCCCTGGGGAGGAATCTGGTCCAAAGGCTGGTGTCTCCCACCCTTCAGAGGTAAAGCCAGGGATGCCTGGGCTTACTCTCAGCTCTTCCCACGTGATCTCCCCCTGCAGGGCCTGAAGCACTAATCCCGTGGGTGGCTGGGGAGCACGGTGGGCATGCGCTCCACCCTGATTCCGGCCTCTGTGCACAGGAGGGTGAATCTGAGAGCAACAAGCTCATAATCACTCCTGTCAGTGACAACAAAAACACACAAGAGTGCAGATCTAGTTCAATTTAACCAGACTCTCAGTCACTGACAAACTGCAGTGTCCCCGCACGGGGCCAGAGACTGCCACTGGCCCCGAGCACCACAGCCCCGGCCGCAATGCCACTGGGAGGGACCTCCCTCTGCCTGTCCCGTCCGCGGCCCTGCCCTCGGCAGGGGTAACGGTAGCCCCAAAGAACCTGTGATGACCCGTGCTCGCTTTAAATCCCTGGACGTCTGTCACACCCACCCCTGCAGGTGCCATACCTAGAGGGGGGGAAACGCAGAACCTGCCGGGGGTCCGAGCGCCCATGTGGGCCAGGCCCCTCAACCTGGCAACTGAGCAAACTGAAAAAGGGTGGAAACTTTGAGAAGTGTGAGAAGAGAAGGCGTGCGCTGCTCAAAGGGACAGGGCGCAGACTCACGGCCTGTGCGGCCCCTCCCCGCCACACCGGCCCCCATGCCCGGAGCCACACGGCTTCCCTGCAGCCCGCACGGGGCCTGCCCGGGTCTGGGTGTGGTGACCACATGGACACTGCTAGTAGGCGAGACGCCTGACCATTCTGAAAACTGAGAATCACAAGGAAAACCACTGAAGTGGCGGATCTCTAGAAGTCACCTTTCCAAGCCCGTGGCTAGGAGCTGGGTGGTCAGGAAGAGGTAAGGACAAACCGAGGCAAAGCCCCCGGAGGTGCCTCCTGCGCCCGATACCCAGATGCTGCTGGAGCCGCCTGGGTCACAGGAGGCCGCGGCCCGGCTGCAGGTGGTTGGGAGACAGAAACCTGTCAGGCTCAGCCATGAGTGGTGAGCGGCAGCCGAGGGGGAGAGCTGCGTGAAGGCAGATGTCACGGCGCACGCAGCCTCTCTCTGAGGGGCAGACTTTGCGGAAGATGACGGCACGAGCAGACGCAGCGTGCCCGGGGTGGGGGAGTGGGAGCAGCGTCTGCAGTCACACCCCGGGCCAGCCAGAGAACGTAGCAGAACAGGGAGGGCTAGCAAACCGCAGGGGAGATCACATGGAACCGCACAACGAGAAACATGAAAGGTGGCGGGAAGCGGGAGACGGACACACACAAAATGCAGAAGGGTCAGGGTCAGTAGAACAGGACACAGAGAGTGACAGGCGGGGGCACCCGCCGCCGCGCACCTCATGGGGGGTCCGCCGGCCCGGGGGGCCGTGGGGAGGGCCGTGCCGGGTCAGCACCCGCCCCCGCGGTGCACACTAGAGCCCCTCGAGGAGTGGCATCCCCACTCTTCACTAGCCTCAGGCTGAAGGGGAACCCTTAGCGCGAAGATGCGGGAGCACGGCGGCGGGAGCAGCATCCTCAGGCTCCGGGCGCTCCCACGAGGCCCCAGAAACAAGGGAAGCAGGAAGGGAGGAACCGGTCTCGTCGGTGGGCTAGCCCCGTGCTATACCACAAAGCCACATTTCACTAAGAACTCCCATTTCTTTGATGGATCCAGTCCTTGAAGTGGGTACTTTCGGGAATGGAAACAATGCTTTAATAGTTTGTTTGGTTAGCCGTTTTCCTTCTTTTATACTCCCCAATTCTAACCCTAATCCTGTGAACTCACCGCACGACAGGTGTGAAAAAATAAAAGCCCTCTGGACTGTTAACAAAAATACCAAATTTACTTGTAGATCAACTTCTAATTACCTGCCAACACTCACAACTAGGAAACTGGGCAAGTCGGACACACTTAAAACCCGCGAGGCCCACGCACACGCAGGGCCCTGGCTGGGGGCCCGCTGAGCCAGACACACACGTGCCGATTCCTCAGCAACACTAACCAACGGCTGCGGCCGGGGGTGTGCAGAGAGGCCACACTAACAAGACGTACGTGCGACGGTCACACAAACATGCAGCGTGTGTGGAGGAACGCATGCTCTGTTGTGTGATTCTGTGTGGTCTTTGTGTGACCGGTGAAGCCCCCCAACTGTGGGAGGTGAGCTGCCTCCACCTCTCAGCCGTCTCTGCTCCCTCACCTCCCGGGCTTCCCGCTCAGCTGTCAGTGGGTTCTTGTGGCCTCCCGTCACCTTCTGCTGAAGCCCCAAACACCACATCAGTCTGAAGGCCCGTCCCTGGCCAGCAACAATCGTCCAGGGCCAGCTGCAGATGCTGAGGCCCTCACACACATTTGCAGCACCACCCAGGCCCTACAGACCAGGGGTCCCCAGACAGTCCCCTGCACCGTGAGGCAGAGGGTGGACCGTGGGGCCAGCAAACCCTGCTCTCAGCCAACACTGGGCATCCAGGGGCCACCTGCTCCTGAGGAGCCAACCGAGAAGCAAGGATGCCGCCCACCACGTGCTTTGAATGAGCCACACAGATGCCAACAGTGGGTCCACCGTCTCTCAACCCATGTGTCAGGGCAAACTCCTCCCTGTCCCCTTCGAAGTGACCGTGCTTGCTCTTCAGGTACGCATATCGCTCCCAGGACACAGGCTGAGTCAGCCCTGCTGAGACGGTGTGTCGCTCAGTGAACTGTTACTGTGGGCTCCTGTGGGAATGGAGCCAGCAGCAGCCCCTCTTCTAAGGTGCACTGAGCGCAGGGTGCACGTGTTGGAAGGACAGGGAGGCGACGGCCCTCTTGGCCCCCTCACCTGGGAGAGGAGGTGCCTGCCAGCCCCGCCCAGCTCCCCACAACTCGGTGCCCACCAGGCAGGATGTTCACGAACTTGTTGCTGACACAGAGCAAGGCCAGGTCACTGCTGAACCCTCCTGAGCCCCCTGGGGACTCACTCGGTGGCATCAGGGATGTAGGAAGTCCCACCGTCAGCCTGCAAGGGTCCGATGTCCGAGGCCACAGTGGAGGGGCCGTCAACCAGGCTGGAAAAGCTGTAGGATACACACACCTCTGCAAGGTGCTCCCGCTTCTCCCGCGGGGCACCCCCACCTTCTTCCTGCCTTCCTGAAACCACGCACTCACAGCTCTCCCCCTCTGCGCAGGAGACCCCCACAGGGAAGGCCCAGGCCAGAGACAGTCGGGCCCTAACTCACCCCAATGCCTGTCCCAGAGCTGACCTCCACTCGGCAATGTCCAGTCAGTGGCTGGATGGGTGTTATGCTGGGAGCTGCCTCGTGGCACCCAACATCAGACACCCCAAAAGTTCTGCAGTAAACAGGCAATGGCCCGGTATAAGAAGTGTCACCAAGGGCCCTTCCTTCATAATTATAGGGTTTCCTTGTAAATGGCCTTAAAAAATCATGACCAACGACAAGCATACATTTAGCATTCATTTCATTCTTTCCAAACAACCCACAACATAATTGACAACCAACCAGCAACTGCAAATTAAGATTTCTGTAGGTCATGATTTAAAAAAAGAAAAGAAAGGAAAACAACCCAGCCCCGCAGCAACAACCCTGCTGATTTTGCTCTGGGTCCACAAGACTTGTGACATCCCTAGTCTATGCTTAATGCAGGAGCAACCACACGGGTCACCCAGTCTCTCTGCGAGGCTGGGACAAAAATGCAGCACGAGCAGGCAGCTTCTGAGTGTGGGAACGGAACATCAAGTGAATTGAATTATAAGGTTAGCAAGAAAAACTCTAACCTAGAACTTTATAAAACTTATAAAACTGCAAATCAACGTTGCTTCAATTCAGATTAAGACGAAAGGACACAGTATGCCTTTTCCCAAATTCCTTATGCATCCCTAGACTTGGTGGTCCATTTGCGCCTACGCACAAAGAACCACCCCAAACAATTCCATTGAAGAAGTAAATTGTGTTTTTTTTCCAGTATGGAACACAACATATCTGAACGTCTCTCACTCTCTAAACCGTCAACGTTGGTGACCAACTCTTCAGAAGTTTCCGTGCACAGCCTATTTTAAACGCCCGCTGTACGAGCATCACTGTCTGAAAGGTGCAGCGTCTGAGGCTGCGCTGTCTGCCCACAGGGCACGAGCACCGGCTGCAGCTTCGCGGGTCACGTGCTCCGTGCCAAGTGGACCACAAGGAAAGCTGGTACAGTCCTCGTGGGGAGTGAGGTCTCATCCTGGGGAAAACTGGGGTGCTCGTTTCAGATCTTGCCATCACAGCTGCCAGAGCCAGTGAAAGAAGCTTCTGGAAACCCCAGTCTCTCCATCTTCCTTACAGACGGAAACTGTGAACAGAAGCCCACCCAGACACACTTCTTTCCATTCTTTTTCCTCTTCCCAACAGGGAAACGGGACCAACGACACTGTTTGTGCATCTGATCTCTCCTGCCATGTGGCTGAGAGCTCCCATCAGCCTCCCTGGAGGGAGGGTGGGGATCCCTGCAGGGCACCGGGGGCCCTGCTGGGGGGACAGGGCCCAGGGCTGGACGACCCGCCCCACGGCTCCCAGGAGGAGCTGCTGACCTGCCGACACTGGATGTCACAGCATCTTCTGACATCTTTTCACTTCCAACCAGAAAGCGCCAGAGATTCCACAGTCTATGACTGTGGACGTCTAACGGGCATCTCCTGGACTCTGTGGGGGCCGAGGGCTAGGGATACACGTATTTGCACATATCTGTGGTTCTTTTTTTTTTTTTTAAGATTTTATTTATTTATTTGATAGAGAGAGACACAGCGAGAGAGGGAACACAAGCAGGGGGAGTGGAAGAGGGAGAACAGGCTTCCCACCGAGCAGGGAGCCCGACGCGGGGCTCGATCCCGGACCTGAGCTGAAGGCAGCCGCTTAACTGACTGAGCCACCCAGGCGCCCCTTCCCTTTTTTTTTTTTTGAAGAGAGAGAGTGGATAGGGGCAGTGGGAGAGAGGGAATCTTTTTTTTTTAAGATTTTATTTATTTATTTGACAGAGAGAGAGATAGCGAGAGCAGGAACACAAGCAGGGGGAGTAGGAGAGCGAGAAGCAGGCTTCCCGCCGAGCAGGGAGCCCGATGCGGGGCTCGATCCCAGGACTCTGGGATCATGACCTGAGCTGAAGGCAGACGCTTAATGACTGAGCCACCCAGGCGCCCCCATATCTGTGGTTCTTAAACTTTGCCGCTCCCATCTCCTGTCAGGATCTGGTGAACGACACAGAGCTGCGCGCAGGCCCCGCAGCTCCTATGAAGGCGCCCCTCGCGCCCCCCAGGGTTCACACCCTCAGACGCCGCACTGTCTCCCACCTCCTTCACGCTCTGGGCTCCGGCTCAGACCTTGGCAGCACTGGCCACATGCTGCCTTCCGTCTGTCACGGTCAGTTTTGTGCCCACTTGGGAGCCTGCGTCTGCGGTTCCTCAAACACTCGGCTATGTGCTGCCGGGAAGAGGTTTTGCAGCCATGACTCAGGCCCACGACCAGCTGACTTCCTGGACGATGCGGCCGGTCCCATTCTAGCAGAGAGTGCTCACGAGGAAGCTGTGGGGGCTGGCTTCCCACTCGCCTGAGGGTTACAGCAGCTGGTGACATCAGACCCCTGCCGTCAGGACCCCAGGACACACACTGGCCCTCATGACATGACCTCAGCCGAGGGGCCACTTCTCAATGGAGTGCGACTGGGCACTTCTGAACCTCCCACACGTCCCACCTTCCGGAAGCTTCCAGCCCAAAGAGCAGTGTAGTAGCTTCTCAAGATGCAGCGGAGGGGCCATTTTTTATCTTTTTACGGGCATATTTCAAGGACATGCTTACATTAAAAATGTGTAACTTTAAGCAACACAAGTGTAGTTGCAATTCAGGGACTAGGAACCTTCAGCATCTAACTTAACACTAACACGCCTCACATCCCTGAGGACAAGAGCCCTCATGGGGGAGCGTGTGCACGTGTTTACAGGGCTGACCAGCAGCCAAAGACCCCGAGTCACAGCGTCGTGTGTGGGGCTGGGCAGCTGGAGAAAGCAGCAGAAAGTCAGTGCACTAAATCCAAAGCTCCAAAACAAAGGGCCATTGGAAGAGAACGAATTCATCTCTGTGAACAAGTCATTCAAGCTCCTTGGAAATTCTGTCGTGTTGTGCACTTCTGAGCCTCCCCTCCTTGAGCACCTCACACCATGCAGGTTTCCCGAGGATGGCCTGCTAAACCCCGCCTGTCCCAGGAATGGGCTCTACACACACCCGGGGACTGTCTAGGGACAGTCTGGGGATGGCCTGGGGGACGGCCCAGGGGATGGTCCAGGGATGGTCTGGAGACGACCTGGGGGATGGTACAGGGACGGTCTGGGGATGGTCTGGGGACGGCCTGGAGACAGTCTGGGGATGGCCTGAGGATGGCCTGGGGGACAACACGGGGACGGTCTGGGGACAGTCTGGGGACAGCCTGGGGGGACGGCCTGGGGACGGTACAGGGATGGCATGGGGGAAGGTCTGGGGATGGCCTGGGGGACGGTCTGGGGACAGCCTGGGGACAGTCTGGGGATGGCCTGGGGGAATGGCCTGGAGACAGTCTGGGGATGGCCCAGGGACCGCCTGGGGACAGTTTGGGGACAGTCTGGGGGACAGCCCGGGGATGGTCTGGGGACAATCTGGGGACGGGCTGAGGATGGCCTTGGGGATGGCCCGGGGGACGGTCTGGGGATGGCCTGGGGGATGGTCTGGGGGATGGCCCGGGGACGGTCTGGGGACAGCCTGGGGATGGCCTGGGGACAGCCTGGGGGATGGCCCAGGGACGGCCTGGGGACGGACTGGGGGCAGTCTGGGGACGGTCTGGGGATGGCCTGGGGGACGGTCTGGGGGACAGCCCAGGGACGGTCTGGGGGATGGCCCGAGCCCTCCAGCACCCAGAGCGTGTGGAAATGCTGAGCTCAGGCCCCACCTGATGCCCAGATTCAGATCCCCGGGAGCTGGTGTGCACAAGACACTGGAGAAGCTTCATGCGGGTGTGGACAGGGCACACGGCAAGAGCAAGCAGAGCCTGGAGCCGGGGAAGAGGGGGGCCGTCCACTGGGATAGTTGGCACTGTGGTTTGAACGTAGTCCTGCAGACCTTTCTGTTTCACACTTTCTAAAATCAGTGATCATCACAGTAATTCAGACATTTTCACTAAAACTTCAGGCAGATGTCTGAGCAGTGGGCGCCAGGGTCAGACCCAGGCTCTGGGGGTCAGCCACCAGGGGTGAGTGACCCTGGGCCCACAACGCCCTCCGGGTCCACGTGGGCCTCCTCGTCGGGAGATGAGTGCCCAGGGAGACGGACCAACCGGGGAGCCCTTCCGAAGTTGAGAGCTACAGTCTGAGGTTTTCCAGGTAATAAGATAACCCTTTAATCTGCTAACACATGAGAGTGCTCAGCCTGGTTTCCATGTCCCGGGCACATAGCCTCTGAAATGCTGATGAAAATAAAACTAAACCAAGAAGACCTCTGTGCCCATTGAAAGCAAAGCGTGCTGCCCCAAATAAAAGGCACGTTTTCCTTCTCAGGAGCAGTGGGAGTGTCCAGAGACACAGCAGTCACTGATCACGCTCTGATGGGGCAGTCTTACCCTATGGAAGAGCCTCAACACAAACAGCAGCAACGGTGCTTCCTCAAAGGGGACGGCAACTCAGAGACAGATGCAGGACTCGCGTGCGCTGGACAGACGCAGGATACACCGGGGACAGATGCAGGACTCGCACGCACTGGGACAGACGCAGGATACACACATGCTGGGGACAGACGCAGGACACATACGTGCTGGGGACAGACGCAGGACTCACGTGCTGGGGACAGACGCAGGACTCACGTGCTGGGGACAGACACAGGACACACACGTGCTGGGGACAGACGCAGGACACACACATGCTGGGGACAGACGCAGGACTCACACTTGTCGGGTGCCGGGCAGCAGCTTCCAGTTGTAGCCTCACCCTCTGAGGCATCATCACGTCATCCTGAAGCAAAGAACACAGTTTAAATTTACATAAAGCAACTCCCACAAACAAGAAAGAAAAAGACAGGGGTGCCTGGGTGGTTGGGCATCAGTTGTTGGGCATCTGCCGTCGGCTCACATCATGATCCCGGGGTCCTGGGATCGAGCCCCGCATCGGGCTCCCTGCCCGGCGGGAAGCCTGCTTCTTCCTCTCCCGCTCCCCCTGCTTGTGCTCTCTCTCCCTTTCACTCGCTCATTCTCTCTCTCAAATAAATAAAATCTTTAAAAAAAATAAAGATTTGGGCGCCTGGGTGGCTCAGTCGTTGAGCTTCTGCCTTTGACTTAGGTCATGATCCCAGGGTCCTGGGATCGAGCCCCGCATCGGGCTCCCTGCTCCGCGGGAAGCCTGCTTCTCCCTCTCCCTCTACTGTTCCTCCTGTTTGTGCTCTCTTGCTCTCTCTGCCAAATAAATAAATAAAATCTTTAAAAAAGAAAAAAAGAAAAAAAAAAAGAAAACCATCGGGGGTGCGGGGCGGTGCCTGGGTGGCTCAGTCGTTGAGCG
>NC_138383.1:141550-157906 GCF_054177405.1 Leptonychotes weddellii | reverse complement strand
GAGAGCAGGAACACAAGCAGGGGGAGTGGGAGAGGGAGAAGCAGGCTCCCCGCGGAGCAGGGCACCCTGACTCTTCCTAATTTATTTTTATTATTTTTTTAAAAGATTTGATTTATTTGACAGAGAGAGACACAGCGAGAGAGGGAACACAAGCAGGGGGAGTGGGAGAGGGAGAAGCAGGCCTGCCCGCTGAGCAGGGAGCCCGACGTGGGGCTCGATCCCAGGAGGTGGGATCATGACCTGAGCCGAAGGCAGACGCTTAACGACTGAGCCACCCAGGCATCCCTTTTTCTCCCATTCTAAGGCTTCTCTTCTCTTTCTTTTTTTTTTTTTTTAAAGATTTTACTTATTTGTCAAAGACAGAGAGAGCACAAGCCGGGGAAGCAGCGGCAGAGGGAGAGGGAGAAGCAGGCTTCCCGCGGAGCAGGGAGCCCGATGCGGGGCTTGATCCCAGGACCCTGGGATCATGACCTGAGCCGAAGGCAGTTGCTTAACTGACTGAGCCACCCAGGCACCCCAAATTCCAGTCTTTGATGCCTGTGTCGGGTTATATGTGGGAACGGGTGAAAGCCAGCACACAACCATATGGGTATTTCAAAAAGGTCACAGGTTAGGGTTAGAGCTGGTCTCTGCCCCATGGCATGACCGCCTCTAGACCCTATGCAGGGCTGCAGAATGTGGCCTGGGGTTCGAGGCACAGTGCACCACCACAGAGGGAAGCACAGTTACCTGTGAACCCCGGTGAGCACCCAGAGATCTACACCCCAGTCTTCTGACCTCCCATCCCCACAACTCACCAGCAGCGCAGGCCCCACAGCATGGGGAAGGGGCACCTTGTGTGCCTTTCTAGAACGCGGGCCAGCCCAGTCCTGTATTCGGTTGGCCCTCCGAAATACTTGCAGGACAAATGAAGTGTCCACTCCAGACTGAACAGGGTTTTCAATTACTCCACCATTTACAAAATACTCACATATTACTCTTTTTTTGGATATTTATCATGATCTTCTGCAGTTGGAGACAGAGGAGCTAAAATTATCCCTGTTTTGTAGCCAAAGGAAACAAGGCTTGGAAAGGCTACGTATTTCCCCCAAGATCTCACAGCAATTACATGCCAGGGTTAAAATTTGAATATGGGATTAACTGAGAAACCAACCTATGCTAACGGCAAAGCTACCCAGAAATTCCCAGCTCTCAAGAACATTCCAGTGTAAGTTTCCACCACCTCCTGAAGTAGAATCATTCCCGGGCATCTAACGTCAACCCCTGGGGTCCACAGAGTGTCCTGGAGGCAGCTGACATGCTGACAGTAGCTGAGAAATTCAAGGAGGAACGCAATGAGCAAACACTGAAGCCAAAACCCAAACAGCACGACAGGTACACACACTATTTGAGTGCACAGTGGCCCCGTGGGTCACAGAGAAGCTCCTTGTTCTCCGAGACCATCTTGAGAGAAGAAAAATTGGCCGAAAAGATGGGAAGATGAAAAGGTCTTTATTACACATGAAAACCACGCGGTATTTTAGTAAGAAGCCCAAATGTGTGTCTGCCGGGGGCCGTGATCTACACCACCTTTCATGCTAGTGCCCGTCCTGGAAAGGGGGCAGCTCTGGTCCAGGTCCACAGGGCTCACAGCTGGTGCCAAACATGAGAAGCTGGTTTTAACAAAAGTCAGCTGGTATTTGAAATGCAAAGGAGAGGAGCCCAAGGGCTGGATATATAGTCCTGACCCCACGGAGCCCAGGAGGGAGGGCTCAGAAGCCTCCACACTTGTTTGCCCGAGAGCATGCAAGATCCCCAGACCGGCTGGAATTCCACAGTGATACCCAGTTCAGAAGCAACGATCTTGGGAGCCTAGAGCAAAGGATTTTGATGTTTTATAAAAATAACATTAATTCGGAATGAAATGTTGTTTCCTTTCTGACCACAAAAATAATGGGTAGATCCCCAGACCGGCTGGAATTCCACAGTGATACCCAGGTCAGAAACAACGATCTTGGGAGCCTAGAGCAAAGGATTTTGATGTTTTATAAAAATAACATTAATTCGGAATGAAATGTTGTTTCCTTTCTGGCCACAAAAATAATGGCTAGATCCCCAGACCGGCTGGAATTCCACAGTGATACCCAGTTCAGAAACAACGATCTTGGGAGCCTTAGAGCAAAGGATTTTGATGTTTTATAAAAATAACATTAATTCGGAATGAAATGCTGTTTCCTCTCTGACCACAAAAATAATGGGTAGGAAAAAAATCATCTAGTCAAAGAATTTTGTAGCTAAAAGAAACCTGGAGCTTCAAGTTAAGTAGCTTCTGAGTTTCTCTAGTGTTTCCCTTTTCTCTATTTCTGAGTGAGAATTCTGAGATTGGTCCGGGGAGAGCATGGCTGTGGGCTCTCGGGGACCACCACCGTCAGGCAAAAGCTAGAGGCGGACAGAAGCCTGGGACACGCGGAGTGTGGGATGGGCTGCGTGCAGATGAAAGTTACCCTCAGCCACAAGAAGATCTCCCTCTATGGCAGAATGAAAAGTCGATTTTGGTTTTTTTTTTTTGTCAAGTGTCCTTATGCTTGGCTTTCAGACATGTAGACTGGAAGACAGACAAAAGTTACGTGGTCAGGCCTCCACACTCAGGACCCACACTCTAGGTTGAAAGCCGGCTTCCAAAGCACAGGGTCAAGGGACTTACATATGGTAGGCGCCTGCTCACGGTTTGCTACATAGCTTGAGCATGCCAGGTCGTGACCCGAGTTCAGGTGCCTCCAAATTCCACCTGCAGAAGTGACACCCTAAACTCCTGCTCTGTTCAGTAAGAGATGTATCAAATATTTTAAGTCTGCAACAGTAACGGAGAGTTAAGGAGAAGCACTGGCAGGCACTGGGCCCAGATCCACGTGAAGGCATGAACCCAGAAAACACAAGCCACTTTTGCCCTGAAGGCCTCGCTGATCCTGGTTCTGAGAGGAGGGAAGTCAGAGCCCAGGCTGCTCACAACTGGGGAGGGGGGCGGGTGCTGCTCAGGCCGAAGCCCCGACCTCCCCAGGGTGAGAGGGGTCTGAGGTGCACCGCCCTGGTGGTCCCAGGATGGCGGCTCTCCCAGGCACCCGGAAAAAGCAGGGAGAACCTCGGAGGGAGTGGACTCTCGTCTGAGGCCTCAAACTGCACAGGGAGTGCTCGGACACAGCGGCCGGTGCACAAGGATAACCAGGCACGTGAGTAAAACATACAAAACAACACACTAGTAAGACTCCCAGAAAGCAACCATTAAGAAAATAATTCAAAAGAGTTAAAAATGAATAATCTTAAGCAGGACCACAGAAAATATCTATTCAGTAAAAAAGGCAGAGGCAGCAGGGGAAGAACGGAGGAATGAATGAATGAATGAATGCGTGAGATGGAAAATAAACAGGGAATGGCAGGCATACACCCTGCCAAGTAAAAAACAACAAATGTGATTAAACTCGTTCTTTAACCAGAAGTAAAGACTGTCAGACTGCATTTTAAAAAACAAACACAGAAACAAAACAAGATCCACCCATATGCTATTCGCAAGAGACAGACTTCAGGCTCAAAGACAGAACAACAGAACATGGGAGGATGGAAGACCCTCACGGGAGACAGAGAGGGAGGCAGCATGTGGACAGAAGTCCAACCCATCAGAAAGAGGACGGCTGTGAATACACCTGCATGCCCGCAACACAGGAGGAAGCAGAAATGCACAGACCTGAAGAGAGAAATGGATAAGAGCTGGGACTCGACACTCACCACGCACACCGGACGGGACCACTGGACGGGCGCCCGCAGAGAAGGGGGGCCGCACCATCTACCAGCATTCAGCCCGTGGCAGGGGCCACAGTGTCCAAAGTATTGAGATCACAGAAGGTATGTTCTCTGACCACAATGAAACTAAGTCAGAAATCAAAAACAGGAGGATACTGTGGAAATCTACCACCAACACGTGGAGATGAACAAGGTACTTCTAAACATTTTTTTTTTTTTAAAGATTTTATTTATTTATTTGACAGAGAGAGAGACAGCTAGAGAGGGAACACAAGCAGGGGGAGTGGGAGAGGGAGAAGCAGGCTTCCCGCGGAGCAGGGAGCCCGATGGGGGCTCGATCCCAGGACCCTGGGATCACGACCCGAGCCGAAGGCAGACGCTGAACGACTGAGCCGCCCAGGCACCCCTGAACAAGGTACTTCTAGACAGACAGCGAGTGGAAGAAGAAACCACGATGTTTTCTGAGCCGAATGGAGGGGAAAACATGGCACCGCGACACAGCTAAGGCCCTGCTGTGCCAACAAAGACAGGTTTCTTAGGAAACAGCAACAAAAAAAGAGCAAACTAAATGAAAAGTAAACAGAAGAAAATAGTAAAGATTTGAGCAGATAGAGAAATAGAAAAAAGGAAAACACTAGAAAAAATCAGTTGAGACAATGGTTGGTTCTTTGAAAACAACAAGAAATTTAACAACCCTTTAGCTACACTGGAGACCCGCAAACTTTTTATGTAAAGGGCCAGATATTAGATATTTTAGTCTTTGTGGCCATATGTGGTTTCTGCCAATATTCTTCTTTTGTTTGTTTTGTTTTTACAACACTTAAAAAAAAAGACCATTTTTAGCTTAGAGACCATAAAAAACAGGCTGCCGGCGGTTTTGGCCCGTGAGCTGTCCTCTGTTGACTCCTGAGCTAGATAGAGAAAGAGAGAAGACACAAGCAGGTAAATTCCGGAATGAAAAGGAAGACAGCAGGGCTGGCCTCAGAGAAGGTTAAGAGACCCACAGGCGAGCCCAAATCAACCACAGGCCAATAAATAAGACAATTCAGATGAAACGGACAATCCCTAGAAAGACATGGGTTTCTGAAATTGACTAAAGAAGAAATATAAAATCCAAATAGATCTATAAAAAGTAATATATATTGAATTAGGAATTAAAAATCTCTCCCCACAAGAAAGTCCAAGTTCAGATGGCATGAAGAGTGATTTCTACCAGACATTTAAAGAAGAAAAGGGGGCGCCGGTCTGGCTTAGTCAGTAGCACATGTGACTCTTAATCTCAGGGTTGTGAGTTTGAGACCCACGCTGCGTGTAGAGATTATTTAGAAATAAACTCTTAGAAAAGAAGAAGAAATGATATGTTGCCTTCACAAAGTCTCCAGAAATGGCGGCGGTAGGGATACATCCCACTTCCCTCTGGGTACCAGCGCTAGATGAGGATACCGTAAGAAAGCTACAGAGCAATACTGAGCATGAATATAGACGAAAGGAGTGTTCGACCAAACACTGGCCAGCCAACCAGCAACATACACAAAGGACTATTCCATGGTCTAGTGGGATTTCCCCAGGAGTGAAGGGTGCTTCACCATCTGAAAGCCAATTAATGTCATACGTGAAAAGGACAGAAAAAAGAACAATTGCTATATGACAATCTCAATAAATGCAGAAAAAGGATTTCACAAAATCTAATGGTCATTCAGGATAAAACTTCTCAATAGGAATAGAAAGGAACTTCCCCATTTTGATAAAAGGCACCTACGAAACCCTCCAGTTAACATCTCAAAGGTGCCCTCGCACTCAGAGCACTGCACGGAGCTCCTGGTCAGTGGAACCAGACAAGAAAGGAGGATAAAAGGCATCCAGATTGGAAAGGAAGACATGACACTGCCTTGATTTGCAGACGGCATGATTTTGTATTTAGAAAATCCTAAAGAATCCACAAAAAAATACTAAGCTAATAAACAAGTTCAGCAAGGTCACAGAATACAAGATCAAAACACAAAAATAAATTGTGTTTCTGTTGACAGTTTCCTTCACTGTGCAGAAACTTTTTATTTTTATGAAGTCCCAATAGTTTATTTTTGTTTTTGTTTCCTGTGTCTCAGGAACACGTCTAGAAAAATGTTGCTATGGCTGATATCAAAGATATTACTCCCTGTGTTCTCCTCCAGGATTTTTACAGTCTCACATTTAGGTCTTTCATTCATAAAACTAAAACCTACTAGGAGCAGGAAGATGGCGGGAGAGTAGGAGGACCTTAGGCATGCCTCATGCTACGAACACAACTAGACAACTCTCAAATCGTCCCAAATACCCCAGAAATGGATTTGAAGACTGACACAACTAAAAAGAGAGAAGAGGCCACGTGGAAGAAGCTTCACTATGAAAAAGAAAAAGGCAACCGACAGAATGGGAGACGATACTTGCAAACAACATATCCCATAAAGGGCTAGAATGTAAAATATATAAAGAACTTATAAAACTCAACACTCCCAAAATGAACAATCCAATTAAAAATGGGCAAAAGACATGAACAGACATTCTTCTAAAGAAGAAATACAGATGGACAACAGACACATGAAAAAATGCTCAACGTCACTCGGCATCAGGGAAATCCAAATCAAAACCTCAATGAGATACCACCTCATACCAGTCAGAATGGCTAAAATAAACAAGTCAGGAAATGACAGATGTTGGCGGGGATGCAGAGAAAGGGGAACCCTCCTACACTGTTGGTGGGAATGCAAGCTGGTGCAGCCACTCTGGAAAACAGTATGGAGGTTCCTCAAAAAGTTGAAAATAGAGCTACCCTACGACCCAGCAATTGCACTCCTGGGTATTTACCCCAAAGATACAAATGTAGGGATCCGAAGGGGCACCTGCACCCCAGTGTTTATAGCAACAATGTCCACAATAGCCAAACTATGGAAAGAGCCCAGATGTCCATCAACAGATGAATGGATAAAGAAGATGTGGTATATACACACAATGGAATATTATGCAGCCATCAAAAAATGAAATCTTGCCATTTGCAATGACGTGGATAGAACTAGAGGGTATTATGCTGAGTGAAATAAGTCAATCAGAGAAAGACAATTATCATATGATCTCAATGACATGCAGAATTTAAGAAACAAAACAAACGAACAAAGGGGAAAAAAAGAGAGAGAAACAAACCGAGAAACACACTCTGAACTACAGAACACACTGACGGTCACTAGAGGACAGGTGGGGGGGATGGGTGAAACAGGTGATGGGGATTAAGGAGTGCACTTGTGATGAAATAAAATAAAATACAATGATAAAAAAATAAATACAAATTACAGTTAAAAAATTCAACTGTATTTCTATATACTAGCATCAAACAATCTGAAAATAAAATTAAGAAAATAATACATTCACAATCACATCAAAGAATAAAACACATATACATTTAACAAAAGAAGTGCTAGACTTGTACAGTGGAAATTAGGAAACATCGTTGAAAGAAGTGAAAGATCTAAATGAACAGAGAGACATCCCACATTCATGGATCAGAAGACTAGATATTACAAAACAATTCTCCCCAAATTGACCCATGGATTCACTACAATCCAAATCCAAATCTCAAACTTGCGTTTTTACAGAAACTGGCAAGCTGCCCCTGAAATTCCCACAGAGATATAAAGAACCAGAACGGCAGTGTTGACAAAAGAAGAAACACGGTGGAGAGCTTACACTTTCTGATTCAAAATTCATGGCCACAGAGCTACGGCCTGGGCAGGAGATGCGTGTGCAGACCTACAGGCAGACTGCAAGCTGAGAACCTGCAAAGAAGAGGCTGGGACCTGGGGACTGGAAGGGAAAAATGAACACACACCCCCACCACATACAAAATGAATCCAAAGTAGATCATGGACTTAAATGTGAGAGCTAAAACCGTAAACTCTTGGAAGAATCTTGGTGACCCTGAGTGAAGCAAAGAATCCTCAAAAGAAAACTTTGACAAATGGAGCTTCATCAAAATTTAAATTTTTTGTGCAGATTTAACAAGAAAGTGAACAGAGCACCCCAGACTGGGAGAAAATGGGTGCAGAGACCACATCTGCGCTGATGCTGGGGGTCTTCCCGCCCGCGGGGCAGGCCCTGAGCCGAGGCCCCCAGCAGCTGTGGGGGACGCGCCCAGCAGGTGCAGCGGCAAGAGCCCTTCCTCCGCCTGGGCCATCCGCTCTTTCTTCAGCTTTGGAAGAGAACTTCCCTGACTTTATTAAGGGCAGCTATGATAAATATCCATAGCAAACAGCGTACTTAACAGGGAAAGGGTTCAGCGCGCTCTTTGAGATTAGAAAGGAGATGAGGACGCCCACTATCGTGACTTCTGGTCAACAACTGACTAGAGACTCAAGTCAAGAAAAAGAAATAAAAAGCACAAGGCTTAGAAAGAGGAAAAAATGGTTGTATACATAAACAACCCAAAAGAATCAACAGAGAAATACTGGAATTAAAAGTAAATTTAGCAGGGTTTCTGAATATAAGATTAATAAATATAGTTAAATTAATTTCTTTATATCTACAAAATTTTTTACATGATGCCACTTACAATAATATCAAAAAACATCAGCTTATTTTCCTGTATTATTGGTGAGAATGTAAAGTAGTACAGCTACTCTGGAAAACAGTTTGGCAATTCCTCAAAATGCTAAACACGGAGTAACCCTATGGCCCAGCAACACCACTCCTGGGTCTATACCCACGAGAACTGAACACATCTGTCCACACAGGAACGTGTACAGGAATGTTCACGGCCACGTTTTGCATAACAGCTAAAAGGAGAAACAACCAGAATGCTCATCAAGCGGTATATGGATAAACAAGATGTGTCCTTGCATACAGTGGACCATGATGCCACAAAGGAAGAAACGGAGCTCTGACCGGGCTGCAACGTGACGAGAAAGCAAAGGAAGCCGGTCATAGAGACCAAACCACGTCGGTACCACTTACAGGAAATGTCCAGAATGGGCAAGCCCACAGAGACAGAAAGGGGGCCAGTGGGCCTGGCTGGGAGCTGGGGGGGGGATCAGGAGAGAGAGCTACGTGTGTGTGGGGGGGGTGTTATCTTGTGGTGATGGCAATGTCTCCAAATTAGACAGTGGTGATGATTGCACAACACTGTGAATGTACTAAAAACCACTGAATTGTACACTTTAAGCAGGGGGATTTTATGTGAATTATATCTTAGTAAAGCTGATAAAAAATGTTTTTTAGAAACCAAATACCAAGGAATTAATTTACTAAAGGATTGCAAGCCCTCTAGTATGAAAACCATGCATGGCTACTGAGATAGACAAATGGACATATGTTCACTGTTAGGAAAACTGAGTACCATAAAGAAGTCAGTCCTCCTGTAACTGATCTATGGATTCAACATAATTCCAATCAAAATCCTCACTGGAGATTCTGTGAAAATTAACAAATGACTCTGACATTTATATAAAAACACAAAAGATTTTTTTAAAAGATTTTATTTATTTGAGAGAGAGAGAGAGCACAAGCAGGGGGAGTAGCAGAGGGAAAGGGAGAAGCAGGCTCCCCGCTGAGCAGAGAGCCCGACGCGGGACTCGATCCCAGGACCCTGGGATCCATGACCGTAGCTGAAGGCAGACGCTTAACTGACTGAGCCACCCAGGCGCCCCACAAAAGATTTTTTTAAAAGTTAGGCTCCATGCCCAGCGTGGAGCCCAATGCAGGGCCTGAACTCACGACCCTGAGATCAAGACCTGAGCTGAAAAAAAAACAAGACCCATCTATATGTTGCCCACAAGAGACTCATTTTAGACCTAAAGACACCTGCAGACTGAAAGTGAGGGGGTGGAGAACCATCTTTCATGCTAATGGACATCAAAAGAAAGCTGGGGTAGCCATCCTTGTATCAAACAAAGTAGATTTTAAACCAAAGATTGTAACAAGAGATGAAGAAGGGCACTCTATCATAATTAAGGGGTCTATCCATCAAGAAGATCTAACAATTGTAAATATTTATGCCCCCAACCTGGGAGCAGCCAAATATATGAATCAATTAATAACAAACATAAAGAAACTCATTGATGATAACACAATAATAGTAGGGACTTTTAACACCCCACTCACATCAATGGACAGATCATCGAAGCAGAAGATCAACAAGGAAACAATGGCTTTGTTTTACACACTAGACCAGACTGACTTAACAGGTATATTCAGAACATTTTATTCTAAAGCAGCAGAATACACATTCTTTCCAAGTGCACATGGAACTTTCTCCAGGACAGATCACATTCTGGGTCACAAATCAGCCCTCAACAAGTACAAAAAGACTGAGATCATACCATGCATATTTTCAGACCACAACGCTATGAAACTTGAAGTCAACCACAAGAAAAAATTGGGGAAGACCACAAATACATGGAGGTAAAGAACATCCTACAAAGAATGAATGGGTTAACCAGAAAATTAAGGAAGAAATTAAAAAATACATGGAAACAAATGAAAATGAAAGCACAACATTCCAGAACCTTTGGGATGCAGTGAAGGCAGTCCTAAGAGGGAAGTATATAGCAATACAGACCTTCCTCAAGAAGCAAGAAAAGTCTCAAATATACAACCTAACTTTACACCTAAAGGAGCTGCAAAAGGAACAGCAAACAAAGCTTAAACCTGGCAGAAGAAAGGAAATAGAGATTAGAGCTGAAATAAATGATACTGAAATTAAAAAACCCTGTAGAACAGATCAACAAAACTAAGAATTGGTTCTTTGAAAGAATTAATAAAATTGATAAACCCATGGCCAGACTCATCAAAAAGAAAAAAGACCCAAATAAATAAAATCATGAATGAAAAAGGAGAGATCACAACCAACACTGCAGAAATACAATTATAAGAGATTATTATGAGCAACGATATGCCAACAAACTGGGCAATCTGGAAGAAATGGATGCATTTCCAGAAACGTATAAACTACCTAAACTGAAACAGGAAGAAATAGAGGATTTGAACAGACCATAACCAGCAAAGAAATTGAAGCAGTAATCAAAAATCTCCCAACAAACAAAATTCCAGGGCCAGATGGCTTCCCAGCAGAATTCTACCAGACATTTAAAGAAGAATTAATACCTATTCTTCTCAAACTGTTCCAAAAAACAGAAATGGAAAGAAAACTCCCAAACTCTTTCTATGAGGTCAGCATTGCCCTGATACCAAAACCAGACAAAGACTCCACTAAAAAGAAGACTTACAGGCCAATAACCTTGAGGAATATGGATGAAAAAATTCTCAATAAAATACTAGCAAATCAAATTCAACAGTACATTAAAAGGACTATTCACCACGACCAAGTGGAATTTATTCCTGGGCTGCAAGGGTGGTTCAACATCTGCAAATCAATGTGATGTACTACATTAATAAAAGAAAGAATAACAATCATATGATCCTCTCACTAGATATAGAAAAAGCATTTAACAAAATATGGCATCCATTCTTGATAAAAACCCTCAACAAAGTAGGGATAGAGGGAACACAGCTCAACATCACAACAGCTATAGATGGAAGACCCACAGCTAATATCATCCTCAATGGGGAAAAACTGAGAGCTTTTTCCCTATGATCAGGAACAAGAAAGGGATGTCCACTCTCACCATTACTATTTAACATAGTACTGGAAGTCTTAGCCTTAGCAATCAGCAACAAAAAGAAACAAAAGGCATCCAAATAGGCAAGGAAGAAGTCAAACTTTCACTATTTGCAGATGACATGATACCCTATGTAGAAAAGCCGAAAGAATCTACCAAAAAATTGGTAGAAATAATACATGCAGGATATAAAATCAATGAACAGAAATCTGTTGCATTTCTATATACCAATAATGAAGCAACAGAAACAGAAATCAAGGAATTAATCCCATTTACAACTGCACCAAAAACCCTAAGATACCTAGGAATAAACCTAACCAAAGAGGTAAAAGATCTTTACTCTGAAAACTATGCAATACTTATGAAAGGAATTGAAGAGGACATGAAGAAATGGAAAAACATTCCATACTCATGGATTGGAAGAAGAAACATTATTACAATGTCCATACTACCCAATGCAATCCACACATTTAATACAATTCCTATCAAAATAACACCAGCGTTTTTTAGAGAGCTGGAACAAACAATCCTAAAATTTGTTATGAAACCATAAAAGACCCCAAATGGCCAAAGCAATTCTGGGGGAAAAAAAGAAAGCAAAGCTGGAGGCATCACGATTCCAGACTTCAAGCTCTATTACAAAATTGTGGTCATCAAGACAGTATGGTACTGGCACAAAAACAGACACATAGATCAATGGAACAGAAGAGAAAACTGAGAAATGGACCCTCAACTCTATGGGACACTAGTCTTCAACAAAGCAGGAAAGAGTATCCAGTGGAAAAAAGACAGTCTCTTCAACAAATGGTGTAGGGAAAACTGGACAGCAATACACAGAAGAATGAAACTGGACCATTTTCTTACACCATACACAGAAATAAATTCAAAATGGATGAAACACCCAAATGTGACAGGAATCCATCAAAATCCTAGAGGAGAACACAGGCAGCAACCTCTTTGGTATCAGCCATAGCAATTTCTTACTAGACAAGGGAAACAAAAGCCAAAATGAACTATTAGGACTTCATCAAAATAAAAAGCTTCTGCACAGTGAAGGAAACAATCAACAAAACTAAAAGGCAGCCTACAGAATGGGAGAAGATATTTGCAAAGAACATATCTGATAAAGGGTTAGTATCTAAAATCTATAAAGAACCTTTTAAACTCAACACCCAAAACACAAATAATCTAGTTAAGAAATGGAGAACATAGGCAGTAACATCAGCCACAGCAACTTCTTCCAAAACATGTCTCCAAAAGCAAGGGAAACAAAAGCGAAAATGAACTTCTGGGACTTCATCAAGATAAAAAGCTTCTGCACAGCAAAGGAAACAGTCAACAAAACAAAGAGACAACCCATGGAATAGGAGAAGATATCTGCAAATGACACTACAGATAAAGGGCTAGTATCCAAGATGTATAAAGAACTTCTCAAACTCAACACCCAAAAAACAAATAAGTAAAAAAATGGGCAGAAGACATGAACAGACACTTCTCCAAAGAAGACAAATGGCTAACAGACACATGAAAAAATGTTCAACATCCATTAGACATCAGGGAAATTCAAATCAAAAACACACTGACATAACACCTTACACCAGTTAGAATGGCAAAAATTGACAAGACAAGAAACAAAAAATGCTGGAGGGGTTATGGAGAAAGGGGAACCCTCTTATACTGTTGGTGGGAATGCAAGTTGGTACAGCCACTTTGGAAAACAGTGTGAAGGTTCCTCAAAAAGTTAAAAATAGAGCTACCCTATGACCTAGCAATTGCACTACTGGGTATTTACCTCAAAGATACAGACGTAGTGAAAAGAAGGGGCACATGCACCCCAATGTTCACAGCAGCAATGTCCACAATAGCCAAACTGTGGCAGGAGCCAAGATACCCTTCAACAGATGAATGGATAAAGATGTGGTCCAAATATACAATGGAATATTATTCGGCCATCACAAAGGATGAATACCCAACATAGCATCAACATGGATGGGACTGGAGGAGATTATGCTAAGTGAAGTAAGTCAAGCAAAGAGGGACAATTATCATATGGTTTCACTTATTTGTGGAACATAAGGAATAGCATGGAGGACATTAGGAGAAGGAAGGGGAAAATGAAGGGGGGAAAATCAGGGAGGGAGACAAACCATGAGAGACTATGGACTCTGGAAATCAAACAGGGTTTTAGAGGGGGCTGGGGGATGGGTGAGCACGGTGATGGGTATTAAGGAGGGCACGTATTGCATGGAGCACTGAGTGTTATACGCAAACAATGAATCACAGAACACTACTTCAAAAACTAATGATGTACTGTATGGTGACTAACATAACAAATAAAAAAATAATTTAAAAAAAGGAAAAAAATAAAATAATCTGAAAGCAAAAAAAAAAAAAAAAAAGGGCAGAAGACATGAATAGACATTTTTCCAAAGAAGACAACCAGATGGCTATCAGACACATGAAAAGATGCTCAACATCACTCATCATCAGGAAAATACAATTCAAATCCATGATGAGATATCACCTCACACCAGTCAGAATGGCTAAAATCAACAACTCAGGAAACAGTAGATGTTGGCGAGAATGCAGAGAGAGGGGAACCCTCTTGTACTGTTGGTGGGAATGCAAACTGGTGCAGACACTCTGGAGACTAGTATGGCAGATCCTCAAAAAGCTAAAAACAGAACTACCCTATAATTCAGCCATTGCACTACTAGGCATTTACGCAAAGGATACAAAACTACACATTCAAAGGAGTACATGCACCCCAATGTTTATAGCAGCACTATCAACAATAGCCAAACTAGGGAAAGAGCCCAAATGTCCATTGACAGATGAATGGATAAAGAAAATGTGGTGTGTGTGTGTATGTGTGTATATATATACATATATATATGAGTGGAATATGACTCAGCCATCAGAGAGAATAAAATCCATTTGCAACGACGTGCGTGGAGCTAGAGTGTATTATGGTAAAGCGAAATGAGTCAGAGAAAGACAAATACCCTATGATTTCACGTGTATGTGGAATTTAAGAAACAAAACAGGTGAACGAACATACAGGAGGGGAAAAAAGAAAAGAGGGAAACAAATCATGAGAGACTCTTAACTATAAAGAACAAACTGAGGGTCGACGGAAGGAGGTGAGTCGGGGATGGGATAGATGGGGGATGGGTATTAAGGAGGGCACGTATTATGATGAGCACTGAGTGTTGTATGTAAGTGATGAACCACTGAATTCTACTCCTGAAACCAATATTGAACTGTATGTCAATTAACTAGAATTTAAATAAAAAAGACCTGAGCTGAGATCAAGAGTTGGACACTTAACTGACTGAGCCACCCAGGTGCCCCAACGCAAAAAGATTTTTTAAAAATAGCCAAAAATATTGAAGTAGATGAACAAGAGGACTTACAGAATCAAACTACACTGTGTTCTGTAAAGCTGCAATGTAGCAAATGAAGGACAGACCAACAGCCCAAATGCACAGGACACAGAGGCCAGAAACAGGTCCTACACACATCAACATTGGATTAAAGACAGCTCAGAAAGCTTATGAGCAAGGGCCTTTCTTTCCATCAACAATGCTACACCCACTGGAAATCCCCATGAGAAGGAGTCATTCGGGACCTCTACCCCACATGCAGATAGAAGTAATTTCTAGATTGACTATAGATCTGAATGTGAAAAGTAACAATAAAGCTTCCAGAGAATGATATAGAAAAACATCTTCATTAGAGTGAGGTAAACAAAAATTTCACAACTGGGGAAAAAAGCACTAACAATAAGGAAAAGATTGATAAACTGGACTACAGTGAATTAGAAACTTCTATTTACTCAAAACTCTATTAAAGAATAAAAAAAGAACATGTGACTCTTGATCTCGGGGTCGTGAGTTTGAGCCCCACATTGGATGTAGAGATTACTAGATAAATAAGAAATAATAAACAAACAAACTTAAAAAAAAAAAAAGAATAAAAACGAAAGCCACACAGCAGGAGGAGCTCTTTGTAATTCATACATTCAACGAAGGACTTATATCCAACACATCTTATTAACTTATTGAAGAAAAAGAGGCAACGTCATAAAAAAACGGGCAAGAGACATAAGCAGGCAGTACACGAAGAAATATCCAAATACCCACCTGCAACTCATCAGACATCAGGGAAATGCATTTAAAGCCACACATAGTCACCACCATGTCATCACACCAGATGACTCAAGTGAAGAAGACCAGACCCAGGCCAGCTAGCACGTCCTCCCACTGCTGGACGAGCGCCCGCTGCAGGTGAGCACAGCATCATCGGCACTCCAGTCCCTCCTCCCGTACGTGACCAGCAGACCCACAGTCGCATGTGTGCTGGAAGAAATGCACAAGCATTTCCTGGCAGCACTCCTCAAAGACCCAAATGTTGAACCCGCAGAAGGGTGGAGCTGGGCACCTCCATATTCTGGACTATCACACAGCAATAAAAGTTGTGAAATGTTGGGGCGCCTGGGTGGCTCAGTCTGAGCGTCTGCCTTCGGCTCAGGTCATGATCCTGGAGTCCCTGGATCGAGTCCCGCATCGGGCTCCCTGCTCGGCGGGAAGACTGCTTCTCCCTCTCCCTGCCGTTCCCCTGCTTGTCCTCTCTCTCTCTCTGTCAAATAAATAAATAAAACCTTAAAAAAAAAAAAGACAAAAAGGGGCGCCTGGGTGGCTCAGTCGGTTAAGCGTCTGCCTTTGGCTCGGGTCATGATTGCAGGGTCCTGGGATCAAGTCCCACATTGGGCTCCCTGCTCAGCGGGGAGCCTGCTTCTCCCTCTCCCACTCCCCCTGCTTGTGTTCCCTCTCTCGCTGTGTCTCTCTCTGTCAAATAAATAAATAAAACCTTTAAAGAAGGGCGCCTGGGTGGCTCAGTCGTTAAGCGTCTGCCTTCGGCTCAGGTCATGATCCCA
>NC_138383.1:135188-141450 GCF_054177405.1 Leptonychotes weddellii | reverse complement strand
AATATGTGAGGAATTACATAAAGGTCAAAATGAGATAAAACTAACTGGGTGTTTGCATTCCAGTCATGCTGTAGACAAGAGGACGGGGTTTCTGAGGAGGAACAGGAGGTCACGCGAGAAGCCGGCCGCGCTCTGGTCCTGCACCTACGGACGACTGCACAGGACAGCTCAGTTTCCCACAACTCCACGAACTGTACACTTATGACTTGCACCCTGATCTGTGTATATGTTAAACTTAAATAAAAATGAACAAAAACAATTCAAGTAGAGTTTAGATCAAAGCATAAAAGGTAAAAAAGAAATAAAGCATCTGGAACTAGGAGAATAACTTCAGGGCCTAAAAGTAGGAAAAAATGTCTCAAGAAGAAGGCACAATGAGACTGACTGTAAAGGAAAAGATTACTAAATGGACCTGCCCTAAAATTAAGAACTCTATTTATCAACTGGTAGCTTTCAGATAGTGAAAAGGCAAGCAAGCCAGGGTGAGAGAGGCGGACACAAAAGGCTATGTATGATGCCACTTATAAAAAGTTCAAAACCAGGCAGGACTGTCACATCAACAAACAGGACAATATTTAACTTTGGGAAGGATAAGAAAGTCATCGGGAAGGAGCAAGAAAGGGGTTCTGGGGTGGCTTCACACACACCTGCTTGATGAGGATCCGCTGAGCTGTGCATTCGCGGCCAGCGCCCTTCTCTAGGCGTGTCCTTCTCCACAGTGCAAGTGATAACACAAACACAACTCTGAGCGTGACAAGCGTTTGGCAGAACCACTTCTAGTGACTCTGCCCTGGAGGCTTGGCCGCATGGCGAGCCAAGACCAGGGGATATGAGCTCTAGGTCAGAAACACGTAGAAGTCCATTCATCACTTCACAGTGAATTGTTAACTTAAAACAAACAAGAACCCTACTACACCTAACCTACTATAACTAATAAGGTAATTTAGCAGATTTACAGCAATAAAACTGGTATTAACTTTTAATACCAGTTTTTGATAGCACCAAAACCCAGAAAATACTTAGTGATGTATTTTGTTAAATTTATGCAATACCTGTATACTGAAAACTATAAAACATTTCTGAGAGAAATCCAAGAAGCCTAAATAAATGAAGAGATGTACCATGTTTATGGATTAGAACATTCAGTCTTGGTAAGACCCCCAAATGGGTCTACAGATTCAGTGCAATTCCAATGAAAACTCAAGCAGACTCGACAGCTGAATCTAAATGTCTACAGAAATTCAAAAGACCTAAAAAAAAAAAAAAGCAATTTTGAAAAGGAAGAACACAGCTGGAGGACCTAACCATACCTGATTTTTTCAGTACAACTACCCTTAGCTTCATTCCTGCTGCTGCCATGGGAACAAAGGCAGCGTGGAAGTGGCTCGCGGACAGAGACGAAGGGTCTGCACTGTGTCTGGCCGTCCGACCTTCAACAGAGGTGCCAACTGGCTCGGATGCTAGAGCCGGGTACGCAGAGGAAGACTGTCACCCACAATCCCCCCTTCACACCACACTCGATGAACCCAAACAGCTGACACACCTACATGTAAAAGACAAAACCATAAAACCTCTAGGAAAAAACAGGGAGAAAGTCTTGGGGTAGAAAAGACTTCTTAGGTTCTTAGGACAAAAAAGCACAAATCTTGACAGGAAAAACTGATAAGATGGACTTAATCCTAATTCATAATTTCTGTTCATTAAGACACGTTTGAGAAATGAAAACAAAGGCAAGCCACAGACTGGGAGAAAGGACCTGTATCTTAGTAAAAAAGTCGAAAGACTTGAAGGACTCTTCACACAGGAAGATACACGCGTGACCAGTGAGCACCCAAACGAAGAAGACTCGGCATCTTTAGTCACCAGGGAGATGCAATCCAAAACCACAGGAGACAGTCCCATAGGCATGCCCCGAGGCTCAAATCTCAAAGACGGACAACTCCAAGTGTTGGGAGAAACTCAACAAGCTCTTGTAAATCACCGGGAACGTAAAAGGGTTCATCCCCTTGGAAAATCGTTCTGAAGCCTCTTAAAAGGCAAACGTGCATGTTTATATCACCCATCAGCTCTGTCCGAGATTTACCAGGAGCAATGACTGCACATCCATGGTCAGACCTGCACAAACTTCTGCGGTGTCTGTACTCACGGCAGCTGAACACCGGAGGCCACGCAGCGTCCACCGCCGGGCACCTACAGAAGGCGTCCCCTGGAACGGCCGGCTCAGCAGCAGCGAAGGCCGACGTACTTGATGTCAGCAACAACACAGGTAAGTCTCAAAAACAGTATGCGGAGTAGAAAGGGCCAATGGCAAGATCACATACTGTATGGTTCCATTTACATGAAGTTCTGGAACAGGAAAAAAACCCTAACGAAGGGAAGCAGAGTGTGAGTGCGAAGTGGTTCGAGGACACGTTAACCTGGACTGAAGTTGCCCTTACACGGATGTGTGCGTTTGTCAGACCCACTGAATGTGCACGTTCAATGGGTGTCTTTTATTAAGTGGTTGATTTTTAAATCTGTCTCCAATAAAGCATGCCTAGTATTTAGGAAGAAAGTTTAATCTGAGTTCACTCCACGATGCTTTTTAAAAATATCGTCAGGTTCTGGGTTTAGGGCACTGGTGTTCAGGAGGACACAGTGCCCCCCCTCCGCCAAATGCACTGCCGTTTCTGCCGTTCTAGTTCCCAGTCCCCATCCATACACACACACAACTTTTCTGTAGCCATAATTCTGGCAGAAGCACACAAAAGTAATTTGGGATCAAACATGTGGATTCACTAAACACACACATATTCAAGCTGCGCAGTTTCCTCCGCTGACAAAACGGAGACTGTATGGCCAACGCCCCTCCCCTGGCTCGCGGCTCCTCCGAGAAAGGAAATCCCTGTAACTGGGAGAGAAGACAAGCATTCCTCGGATCAGCAAGAGATTCAGCAGGAAGGAGGAGGAGCACAGGAGATCTGGGCTGCAGGGGCAGGATGGGGGGCGGCCCGGGGCTCACGCAGCCCAGAGCAGACACCCCTCCCATCTACCTCCTGCCCTCCCGTCCCCCAGGGCAGGTCAGCGTGTGCGCCCCTGCCAGCTGGGGCATAGTGGCCCCTCTTGTCCGCCAGGCCCCAGCGTGAGGGTAGGAAATAGCAGGGGCCCATGGCAGAGGGACAGAGAGGGCAGGGAGATGAGCAGAAGTCACTGCCGCGGGGGAAGGGGCAGGAGGTGCACCACCTTCTCCTTCTTGGGTGGAGGCCACCAGGGCTGGCTGCAAAGGAACTGCTTGGAAGCTTGTGAGAGCAGAGTCTGCCTACGGGTCTGGAGTCTGTCGGTCTGCAGTGGCCCAAGTCCACGTTTGCAGCAAGCTGTCTCCCTGGCCAGCAGGTTTCGGGACCAGCACTCGGAGGGAGCAGCTGAACAAACACCCAGCTCATTCCCCTTTCCTAGGCCCTAAAATGAAAACACTCTACACAAACAGAAAATATTTCAAAAGCTCACTGCTGTCTGGGGCATTTCTAAAGAAATGAAGGTTAGTGGCACTTGACAAGAGCCGGAGCCCGCCAAGAACTAACGCCCAGAGCCAACAAAAACAGCCGAGGGCGGCTCCCGTGAAGCAGTGTGAGCAGCCACGTGCGGAGACTTCTGGGGCTTTCTCTATTCCAGAAAAAACTTTCGTGAGTGTTGAGAAGGAATCTGTCTCCCTTCCAAGAACAAAAGTAGGCGCCCACACACACAGGTCAGTACCGATGTGCAGCTCTCTCCCTCATAAATTAAGGGCATCACCTGCTTCTTGGTGGAGCTACTTGACCCTTTTTTGGGAACAGTCACCACTAAGATCACGTGGCCCTCCTCCTGACCCAGCTAACGCCCTCCCAGTCTCGGTCTAACAGAGCCCATAATTTATCTCTCAGGAAAGAGGAGAAGAGGTTGTGGTGTGTCCGGAGAAGCAGAGGCGGGGGGAAGGAGAGGCCACCCTGACCGCCCCCCAGCACTGCCCCCATGCAGGTCCCAGCGAACACCCCCAAGTACGGGGTAGCACACGGGCATCAACACACTCACAAGAGTTGATTAAGTCTGGGGCGCCTGGGTGGCTCAGTTGTTGAGCGTCTGCCTTCGGCTCAGGTCATGATCCCAGGGTCCTGGGATCGAGCCCTGCATCGGGCTCCCTGCTTGGCGGGAAGCCTGCTTCTCCCTCTCCCACTCCCCCTGCTTGTGTTCCCTCTCTCGCTGTGTCTCTGTCAAATAAATAAATAAAATCTTTAAAAAAAAAAACAACAACTGCATTTCAGGGGCGCCTGGGTGGCTCAGTCGTTGAGCGTCTGCCTTCGGCTCAGGTCATGATCCCAGGGTCCTGGGATCGAGTCCCGCATCGGGCTCCCTGCTCGGCGGGAGGCCTGCTTCTCCCTCTCCCACTCCCCCTGCTTGTGTTCCCTCTCTCGCTGTCTCTCTCTCCGTCAAATAAATAAAATCTTAAAAAAAAGAGTTGATAAAGGCTGTAAAACAATTTCTAAACAAACTTTGAGTTTTCTGTCACTTGTTTATTTTAATGGAGGGGGATGTCTATTTACCATGATACATTGTTGAAGACAGAACAAAAAGCATGACTTTTTAAAACATGGCAAAAGTACTTCTGATTTGCCAACCGCTAAAGCTCACCCCAATTATGAACAGAATCACACGAGAACCCATGTAGTCCCTGCACACCAGTATCGATGAGACCAGAGCAATGACCCACAGGCAGCGAGGCACCAGCCCGTAGGCCCAGCACCACCCCCTCCTGCACCTCTCCTCTCCCCAGGGCTTCCTTCTAAGCTGAGCGGCTCCCGCACCCTGCCTTGCCTGTGGAGCCAAAACTTCTAGCTGACACTCTGTTGGAAAAGCAGGCATCTGCAGGCCCCGTGGACAGCTGGCTCGGCTTGTGGCAGACCTGAACCCGTGACATTGCTCAACTGTGTCCTAAAGTTGCAGCAGATACCAACATTCTTTTCTGAATGACCCCACATGCAACTCACAAGTCAGACATAAAAATCAGTGGGCATGGGATGCAGAGAGGAGAAAAGCAAACCTCGTTACCTGCTGGCAACAGGTGTGTTTAACCAGTTACTGGCCGCAGGTCACTCTACATAGAGCGAAACACCACCACGCAGCGGCCTGGGCTCAAGTGCTTTGCCTCTTGCGTCCCACTCCCAGGAGGTACTCAGTCCCCTTCCTTCTGCCTCAACCTTCCACCCTCCCCAAATGCACAGGACAGAGCTGGAGGGGAAAGAGAAATATAAACTGCGAGTATCTAAATCAGTCAGTATTCCTACTTTCTAGCAGTTTGGACAAAATACTTAATGGCAAAAGTGGTTGAAGTCACTTGCAAACAAGTCACTTACAGGACCTTCCTCTCTGTCAGAGAAGAACCAGACCGTGCATGAAACCCTGGAGAAACGGCGGGGGAGGGGGCGCGCAGCACCGTGAGGCCCCCCAACACAGGGCCCCACTGGGTCCCACGCATCTGCCTGGACTCCACGGTGAAAGGGTCGCACAGACCGTCCAGCCCAGGAAGTGAGTGCTCCCGACGCGTCCAGGCAACAAAGTGGCCCTCGGGCTTGTGGGGACGGAGCCTCTGAGGCCCGCGTGGTCTCCGAGCAGTGAGGCCTCATGTTGGCCCCAGGCAGGCAGCCTGCGGGCCCTCCAGAGACGGCCACCCCAGTCCACGGCAGCCCCATGTCCTCTGTGCGCCCCGACAGCTCCCAGGCAGGTGTCCAAACATGTCTGCTCTCTTCCTAGGGAAATTCACTCAGAAAGCCCGACCGATTCAAAGCTCCTGCGAGCACGAGACACTGTATTTTGGAGACTACCTGGCACACCAATCCTGCTCTGCCTGACTCTGTAACGGCCACCATGCCTGCTCTTCACTTCAGCACAGAGCCCTGCTGGAGGAGCGGAAGAACCACAGGGACCTGGCAGCAGAGCACAGGACGCCCGAGGCAGGGGGCGGGCGTGGGCAGAGGAGCCCCCACGGCCACCTTCCTCACATCTCTGAGCCAGGCGGGTTTCACAGGACGATGGAACCCACGCAGTACAAACACCTGTTCAGTGGGTACAGGTGGGGGTACCTGTGCGGAGGGAAAAGGTGGGGACAGTCCAGGGAGTGGCCCCTGACATGAGGACGACTCTGGAGAATCTAATTGTGTTAATGGAAGACCTCTCGTCCTCGATGTGGGTCTGTGCCCTGGGCGACGTGGGCAAGGGGGGAAAAGGTGGGGACAGTCCAGGGAGTGGCCCC
>NC_138383.1:116408-135088 GCF_054177405.1 Leptonychotes weddellii | reverse complement strand
TCGTCCTCAATGTGGGTCTGTGCCCTAGGCGACGTGGGCAAGGGGGGAAAAGGTGGGGACAGTCCAGGGAGTGGCCCCGTGACATGAGGACGACTCTGGAGAATCTAATTGTGTTGATGGAAGACCTCTCGTCCTCGATGTGGGTCTGTGCCCTGGGCGACGTGGGCAAGGCCCCGGGCTGCTCTGACAGCCAGAGCGTACCCTAACCACTCCCTGCAGCTAGACGAGCAGATGCCAACACGCTAAAGCGAGCGGGCCCAGGTCTGGGCTGCCTGTCCCCTCCAGCACCACCAACACCTTTACTGAACATGCTGGCCATCCAGAGAGCAGCAAAAGGCTATGGCCATGCAGGGTCTCGAGAAGAGAGCAGCCAGCAGTCCTGGGCCAGATTTCGTGCTCCAGGGGCTTGCTCCGTGGGCACCGGGAAGACCCCCGATGTTTTGTCAGGAGGACCAACGAAAGGGGGAGGATGGGAGAGAAATGGCCACAAACTGAGGACATCTGCAACACAGGCCTGCCCTGGGGCCCAGCAGAGTCCACGGAAGGACTGGGCCTCAGGAGCGCAGATCCCATACCTCCTCGCACACCGGCTGCCTTGGCCCCAGTTTGGCCTGCCCTCCCAGGGTGCAGAGAGCCACAAACAAACAAAATTAACCATTAATGCATCTCAGAGGACCTGGGAAGCAGAGAGAAGCAGCCGCCCCTGGAGCTGCTAGGGAGACAAACAAAACAGGGGGACTCCCAGAGGTACCCCAGTACACGGGAGGAAAGGCTTCCGGGAGCTGAAAGCCTAAGCTCCAACTCCTAAAAGCAATTGTGAGCATGAAGTGCATGGTCACAGTCCCCAACTGGAAGGTCAGACTGTAACATGCAAAATTACAAAGAAATAGAAATCACAGAAAAATTAGCAGACTGTAAGACATAACATTCACACACAAGAGACCCAAGAGAAAAAAACAAGATAGAAAAAAATTACGAGCTAATAGTGAAAAATTCATCTTATTTGAAAAAAACCTTGAGGCTATGCTTTGAAAGAGCTCACCAAATTCCAGGAATGATTCTTGACAATCAGAAAAATTCCAAATTCCAAAACCATGGGAAAAAATCGCATAAATCTTCAGCAACATGTTTTAAAAACCAACAAATCCCAACTGACCCAGACAGAACGTCTGACAAAGCCCAGTACCTACGCACGAGGAAAGCTGTCGGCCAGCCAGGACAGAGTGGACCCCGCGGGACCCGGAACGTCAAGGATGCTGCCCTCACTCAGCGCAAGTTCTATGCGGTGCTGGGAGGCAGGAGCGGGGTGAAGGGCACAGAGTCGGAGAGGAAGAAATAAAACCACCCTCTTTGCAGAAGACGTGACTGTCTGTCTAGGAGGTCCTCAGGAATCTACCCCAAAACCTAGAGCTAAAAGGGAGTTCTGCAGGATCAGTACACAAAAATGGCCATACTTCTTTACCGTAATGATGAACAAGTGAACGGAGAAATTAAGACTGCAATGTCCGTTTACAACTGCTTGAAAGAAAAGGGCATGTCAGCACAAGCTTAACAGCATGTGTACGTGATCATGGTACCCTGAAAATTACAGAATGCTGATGAAAGAGGCCAAAGAACAGCTAAGTAAGTACGTGGAAGCTGCGCTCCTCAAGCTTTGCAACACACGTTTTTTAAGCGCTGCCATGACATCCTCTTCTAAGCAGGAGATTCCTGAATTGCGAAGGCCCAGGCCACAGCACACCGTCCATGGCAGGCGTGTGCAAACTGGTGAGTGCTGTGCACAGGGCATCCCACAAGCAGGCCAAGGGGTGAGGCCCCTCATATGCTGGCGGCACTCAGAGGCAAGGGTATCGCTGAGAAGCTGCAGGGGATGTGGGCCTGGCTTGCATGTGTGAAAGTGCGTGAGGGTCTGCAGCGGTGGGGGGGCCGATGTCGCCGTGGAGACATTGGCTTTTGCTCTCCGGTCTGTTTTGTTTTGTTTTTTTAAAGATTTTATTTATTTATTTGAGACAGAGAGAATGAGAGAGAGAGAGCACATGAGAGGGGGGAGGGTCAGAGGGAGAAGCAGGCTCCCCGCTGAGCAGGGAGCCCGATGCGGGACTCGATCCCAGGACCCTAAGATCATGACCTGAGTCAAAGGCAGATGCTTAACCAACTGAGCCACCCAGGTGCCCTAAGCTATTGCATTTTTTTTTTAAGATTTTATTTATTTATTTGAGACAGAGAGAATGAGAGAGAGAGAGCACATGAGAGGGGGGAGGGTCAGAGGGAGAAGCAGGCTCCCCGCCGAGCAGGGAGCCCGACGCGGGACTCGATCCCGGGACTCCAGGATCATGACCTGAGCCGAAGGCAGTCGCTTAACCGACTGAGCCACCCAGGCGCCCTCCGGTCTCTTTTGTTGACGGCTGCACCCCTTGTCCCCACCAGCACCAGGCACACGAATGAATGAACTCCAGGCAGAGCTGCGGCCTGGGAGCTGCTCCTAACGATAAGCACTCTAAGTTTTAAATGCGGCAATCTGCCTGCGTCCCAGGGGCCAACAAGTCAAAATGCAACCCAGGCTAAGAGGCCTCAGAAGCCTTCTTCATGCAAAAACATTTTATTTTGTTGTACCATCGGTACCCTGCCTTCGCTGCAGACCGCAACCATCTTCTCCTGACCAGGGGCCCGCTCCCCGTGGACCCTGACATGCCCACCAGCAAAGGCCAGCCGAAGAAGAGGCAATCCACAGGAGAGCTCGTAAGGGCTTGCCGCAGCTCCACTGTCCAGATGCCACTTGCACTGGGTGACCAGAGACAGCACCGTCAGGAATGGGGCAAATCAAAATCACATGTAACAAGATGTCCTGCACGAAGATGCATGCCTAACACCGTCGTGAAGAAATCAGACAACCTGAGTTTTAAAGAGGGCAGTCTGCAAGTGCCCTGGAACCTTCCAAAACATCAAGATGAGGAAAGTCAGGCTTTGGAATGTTTTCGAGCGGGGCCTGTTGGTCTGCTGTACCCGCGGCCAGGCAGGGGTAACTGGTCTACGTGCCCGTGAACTTGCCCGGCCCTCTGACCGCGTCCCCCAGCCTGCCGCACGCCACGTCGTGACCCTGCTGAACTCTGCTGTTCGTACTGAGCCGAAGAAGTCAGTTAAAAATTTCAGTGTTTTTATCTTTATGCAAAGAGTATCAGGCTATATAATATTTTAAATAAATATTATTTATTTATTTATTATTATATAATAAATATTTTTATGTACTGTCTGTCCCTCACTGAGGGCGCCAACCCACCTCCGGGAAGACGGGGCATCCTGGCAGTCCCCTCGGGCGTCCCGTGCAGGGCGCGGGCCCAGTCTCCCTCCCGGGCGGTCCCCTCAGGAACCCTCGGGCCTGCAGCCCCTGCCAGGCGCTGTGGCGGGACACACAGCTTCGTGCTGACTCACAGGCTCCTGATGCAGAGACCATGCTGCCAGGGGCCCAGGGGAAGCGGGCCAGGCAGAGGTTCTCTGCTGTGGTGGCAAGTGGTGGGGGTACCCTCGGAAGGGACGCCTGCCCACCACTGAAAGGACCTGGTCGTCCACCCTGCCCTCCGCCAGCCCGGTGGTGGCTGTGCTGACATCCGTCAGTAGCTTTATCAGGAGCCTCCCTGGTCCGCGGTTCTCGCCGTTCTAAACCGGGCTCCACCCGGTCCAACTTGGCCTTCCTTCATTTTCTTTCTTGCTCTCCAGCGAACGCAGAGAAAGCCTTGGAGGATACCGGAGAGGAGAGGGTGTCTTTAGCCCTCCTCTCTCCTTCTCCTAGTCCCGCCGCTGGGAGCTTCCTGAGTATTTCAGAAAGAGCAATCCTAAAGGAGCAACAGAAAATCGCCACCTCCCTGCACCCAAAGGCCGTAGGAAGCACACTTTGCTACGTGGTGGGTGTAGCTGTCTTTGGTGGAAAAACTGTCTTTGTTTAGGAAACTGTTGGATGGACCCTCTGAGAGTGAAAACAGGCCCCGGAGCCAGGTCTGCAAGATGAGGGAACAAGAGGGAGTTTTATCTAAGAAAAAGGCAGAAAAAGAGACTGGAGACGCCGAAGCAGCAGGACAGGCACTGCAGCCCCAGGGTTTGTCTCCAAGAGCAGGGCCGTCTGAGAGGCAGTTTTTTGCCGCTTGCTCACATCGGCACACAATCTCCTCAAACCTCGCCGTGGACCCAGACCTTGTACAGAAGGTCCTGGTAATCAAGGAAAAGGCTACGCCTATACGAGATGACAAGGTTCGTAGGTGAATTCAGCACAAGCAGAAACTCTGAGCCACGGCCAACCTCGTGAACGCCAACAGCAGCTACCCAAGGAATGCCCAGAAGACGTGGGTGCCCTGCATTCCCAGACCCAGAGGAGCCCGAAGGGAGACCACAGACAGACATTCTTAAAGTGTGTTTTAAAGTTAGTAATAAGGGGTGCCTGGGGGGCTTAGTCGTTGAGCGTCTACCTTCGGCTCAGGTCATGATCCTGGCATCCTGGGACCGAGCCCCGCATCGGGCTCCCTGCTCAGTGGGAAGCCTGCTTCTCCCTCTGCCTGCCCCTCCTCCTGCTTGTGCTCTCACTCTCTCTCAAAAAATAAATAAAAATCGTTAAAAAAAAATGAAGTAAGTAACAAGAAAATCCACGGGTGAACACACGCTATCTATGTAATTATGCTTCTTGTTCACCGGTCATAATCCTTCCTCACGTGACTGAAGATGCTTTATAAACATAGTAATTCCCATATACCGACCGCACATAAATCGTTTTCAGAATTTCTGAGATCCCTACAAATGAAGTCTAGAGTCGACAGCATGAGCATTTTTTAAGTTCTTGATACAAAATGCTTAACTTTGCCACTGAGCACCCCCAATTCACACTTTCCAAATATGGACTATCTGCACTTCAGAAAACCCTGTTAATGTGGTTTTTAAAAACTCGTATCTCACTAATGTAACTTTTGTTTCCTTGGTCACAAGTGACCAAAAGGTATGTTAAAGCCCATCTGCAGTCGGCTGTTCTGGCCCCCCACGCCTGTCCTTCCGTCCTTCCCGACAGACCCACCACCAATCCTTTTCTGTGCTTTCTTATCACTTGTGTGCATTATATCTTATCTAAGGCTGTTCATCAACTGTTTGTCCATGTCTTCCCAGTTTATGTGATTCTGTTGTGCAATTCTGCATTTTTATATAATTCTATTTATTAAAAAATAACTCATTCAGTGCTATAGCAATTTAACAGCAAGAGCCCATGAACCTTAACTTTTAAGTCTGATCATTATATATTAGAATAATGATTTTCAAGAACCACACTAAAATGTCAGGTCATTTAATTATTCAACCCCTACGTATACACACACTTTAAATAAAACATTTACTTACCGAATCCAAAAAGCAAAGGTAAGATCCTGAGCTTTGTGCTATTGCTTGATTTTTAGAATATCCAACTGTTTCAAAAAAGAAAGACAAAAGTTCTTTTGTAATTCAATTCTCAGTGGTCTTCTCTTTCCTAGAACTTAGGGTAATGGTACTACAAGGAACTAACAACACTGTACACTACCAGGTAAAAAAAAACCAGGTCAGCCCTAGACAGAGTGAAAGGGAAGCAAATGGAAAACAGAGCTCCATCTTTAGGGGCTGAGACGCAAAGAGGCCACATGGGACCAGCGTATTAAGGAGGGATTGCTCACTGGAGGAAAACAGATTCAGCAACCATTTACTGAGTATAACACTAAGCTAAGCCGGGGGGAATATTAAAAAGAAAAAATCAAAATGCCCCTGAATGGAAGTGCTTGAGTAGATGCCGTCGGGAATGCTGATAAAAGTCAAGATATGGTTACCTGGGGAGGGGGTGACGCGTGTGTGATCGGTTGGTAAAAGCTCACTGAACTGGACACCATGAGCAGTTACCTGAACGCATCCCTCAGTGGTAATTACAGTCACTGCCAGTGTTCATCACGTCTGAACATGCACATACCCTATGACCCAGCAGCTCCCTTGCTAGGTGCAGACCCCAAAGAACACCCCCCACACGTTCACCAAGATGTGATGGTCCCCAACGTAGAACGGAAAAGCTGAGAAGATACCATGATGAGAATGAACAACCCTGGTTTGCACACACATGTGCGTGATGTCCACATGGTGTTCAAGGGCAGCAAATTCATCTGGAATCAGGGGGTTGCCTTGGGAAGTGGGCAGGGACTAGAAGGGACGCGGGGGGCGGCCTCTGAGGGTTGGTGATGTCGGCGCTTCATCGGGGCGCTGGTTACACGGCATGCTCAGTTTGAGAAAATTAACTGAACTGGCATTTATGATAAGTGCACTTTTCTGTATGGATGTTATGTTTTAGTAAATGTTTTAGAAACACTTTGCCTTCAAAGAGATTGCAACTGAGTTGGAAAAAGTTAAATGATGATCTCCGGCTGCACGGAATGAACAGTGCTGGAGAAGTACCAGGAGGCTTATGAAGACAAGGGGCAAGAGGGCGCCTGGGGCCGCTAGGGTTTGATAAAGAGCAGACGCCAGAGCGCGCCCAGCGGTGTGGGGAACAGCAGGCCATGGAGGCAGGCAGGAGGGCAGGCCTGGCCCGGTAAGCTTTCTGAGTAAGGAGCGGCCGCAGAAATCAGCACTGAGGCAGCTGAGTTCGGGTGCTGAGGCCAGGGGCAGGTTACAGGAGGTATTTAGAGGGGCTGAGGGGACCTCAAGGGGCACAAGATACACCTCCCTAGAAAAGCAGTTACCAACACCTGAATCGAGTTAACCAGCCAGTTACGCATTTTGGGCAACGGAGAAAAGTCACACAAACTGAAACAGATGTGCGCAGACCTAAAGCAGTAAATCCCTCTAGTACTCCAGCTCAGGCAAACTGAAGAACGTCTCGCTGGTGCCAGGGACACAGCAATACGTCGCCTCAGGCCACACGGGAGCCCTCCCTGGTTTTCCACGCCAAGCACAGGGTCTCTGAGGCAGGGAGAGAAGGCAGCCGCTCCAGGCACCGGCTCTGAGCAAACCGCAGCCCCAGTGCCAGTCCTGCTGGGCCAGAGGAGCAGGGACACGGCCTTGCTCAGGTCACCCAGGCTGCGGCCCAGGGCAGTACCCCTGTGCAGGCTGTTTTCACACAAGGCGGCAGCTCAGTCTCTAGCATTAATCCTAGAGCTCAGCCAACCCAAATCAGTTAGCAGAGCGGTCCCAGGTCTCCAAGAACCACCGGTGTAACAGGCGGAGAAGGAAGCGCAGCAAGGCGAGGGCCCGGGGATGGCCTCGCGGCGGCAAGGACACACCTGTGGCTAAAGCTCTGTCACCGGGCACGGCAGGCCCAGGAAAGGCCTCCTGGGATCAAAACCAAAGCACTGCACAAGGAAGACGCAAAGGGGAAGAGACGGTCCACAACCACACTTAAATTACCAGGAGTTCTGTTTAAAAAGCTGCTTAGTAGAGTCAGGTTTCAGAAGGGGAAAAATCAAACCAGAATTTGGATAACGAAGGAAAACATGTCTCACTAAGGAAGCTGGAAGTTCCTCACAATGAGTCCTATGTTTGGCAAAGACAAGGAATTTGCTTTAATATTACTGCCTTGAAGAAAGTCAAATGTTTGTGCCAGGGCCTGATGTCCGGGGAGGCTGTCCCTTTGTGACGGAGCCGGTTGTCATGGTCACAGCAGGAAAAACGCAGCCATCCTCACTCTTTGGAGAGAAGAGGACAGAATTGTGTTGTGTTTTCATTTTAGCAAGTGACGGCATTTTTAAGAAATGTTTTGCTCTGTTATGATATGAAATAATAAGAAATGAATCTTAATCCAATTTAAATAACTCAGCACTCCTGAAAAAGGAAACACTGTGGATTTATGTTATCCAATAGTCGACATAACTTTCTCTATTTCAGAAAATATCTTTGTAGGAAAATACGCTCTTTCAGATGTCATCAAATTAACTCCGTTCCATAATTGGAATGCAGGGCCCCCCTGAATTTGCCTTGCCCCCTTCAAAATGACAGCACGACCACTTCATTTCTTCACACTATGACAACTGATTTTTTGTTATTGACAAAATACATACAAATGTGATATGACTCGTTATACCTAATCTATAAAAATATTTTATAAAAAACAAAACGTGTTTAAAATGGAGATTAGGCGCGCCTGGGTGGCTCAGTCGTTGGGCGTCTGCCTTCGGCTCAGGTCATGATCCCAGGGTCCTGGGATCGAGCCCCGCATCGGGCTCCCTGCTTGGTGGGAAGCTGGCTTCTCCCTCTCCCACTCCCCCTGCTTGTGTTCCTGCTCTCGCTATCTCTCTGTCAAATAAATAACATCTTAGAGAAAAAAAAAAAAGGGGCGCCTGAGTGGCTCAGTCGTTAAGCGTCTGCCTTCGGCTCAGGTCATGATCCTGGGGTCCTGGGATCGAGCCCCGCATCGGGCTCCCTGCTCGGCGGGAAGCCTGCTTCTCCCTCTCCCGCTCCCCCTGCTTGTGTTCCTGCTCACTCTGTCAAATAAAATCTTTAAAAAAATAAATATTTCTAGGGGCGCCTGGTTGAGCGTCTGCCTTCGGCTCAGGTCATGATCCCAGGGTCCTGGGATCGAGCCCCGCATCGGGCTCCCTGCTCGGCGGGGAGTCTGTTTCTCGCTCTCCCACTCCCCCTGCTTGTGTTCTTGCTCTCGCTGTGTCTCTCTCTCTGTCAAATAAGTAAATAAAATCTTTAAAAAAAAATAAAGTGGAGATTAGACAAGTAAAGACACGCCATCACCAAAATGCCCTCGACTTCCTTTATCAACTACGGAAGATGCAAAACATCTTAATTAAAGAATATTTTAAAAAGACATTCAAACCAGTTTCAGAAACCACAATTTGTTTACACATATCTCAGAAGCAAGCTGAAATAGATGTTCTACAACAACTGATTTCTTTCAAGTTTTCTATTTCCAACAATGAAAACAAGAAATAATTTGGGGAAAAAAAACGGAGTGTCTTCCAGATGCATGAGTTAACGGTGAAGATCAGGATGCCAAGAATGGGGCAGCAACTGAGTGGCTCTAGCACACCCATGCCTTCTCAGCAGTGGGCACGCGCACCTGCTGCCTGCAAGGGAAACCAAGGCACAGAGAGGTGGAGGGTGGGCCCACTGCAGCCTGGCTGCCTGCCGCCCGGTCCTCTGCCCCAGTCCTCTGGCGGCAGGGCCACCGAGAGGCAATGCCAAAGAGTGTGGTCTTTCAATATAAACTTAGGAAAAAGTTTTCTTTTAAAATGACCAATTTTAACAACTATTTCTGGTTTTAAATTTTTTCTAAAATATGTCTACACTTTCCTGCTCTCCTAAGTAGGATATGGGGTGCTGTTTGTGAGGGATGTGGTGTGGGGTTGGAGCACTCTCTGTTTCTGTTTCATTCCGTGAACTCAACTACTTAACTCAGGTCCACCAACACCCTCCCTCTCCTTGGCCCAGGAACACAGACCTCAGTGTTGGCAGGAAGCTGCCAAAGGTGACGGCAGGGTGCTGGGAGGACGGGCGTCTGAGCCGCCCCCATGGAGCAGCACACTGCTTTGTGGAGAGCCAGTGTTGAGAAAGGTTAGCCCTGTGCGAGGGCGGACCCTCAGGAATTCAGGAGGAGGGACGCCTGGGTGGCTCGGTCAGTTAAGCGTCTGCCTTCAGCTCAGGTCATGATCCCAGGCTCCTGGGATCGAGTCCCGCATCGGGCTCCCTGCTCCGCGGGGAGCCTGCTTCTCCCTCTGCCTCTGCCTCTCTCTCTCTCTCTCTCATGAATAAATAAATAAATAAAATCTTTAAAAAAAAAAAAAAAAAAAAGGAATTCAGGAGGAGACAGCCTGGGCTCAGATGTCCTCTGCGAACTCTGAGTAAACCAGCAAGTCCTCCAGGGTCAGGCGCAAACTCTGTGAGGTCATGCTGGGGGCACACTCTTGAGAATCGGAAGCGAACCACCTGACCACCAAAACTGGCAGAAAAGAGCAGAGAGAGGAAACAGGATGAAAGGACTTTGAGGGCAAGAAGTGTCTGGGAAGAGTGGACGTCTCTCCTACTCACACCTCTCTGGAGAGCCTTGCTGAAGCATAAACCCTACCCCCCACCCTGACCCCCACCTGCCCACCCTGACAGGAGAGTCACACGCCAGTCTGAACAGGACTCAGAGCAGAGCCAACACAGCCCTGGCTCTGGGTCCCCAAATCTCCACCCTGCCCACCCCTGAAATAGCACAAGAGCTACAAGATTCCCTGAGGACCAAGCCCACGAGGGAGTGGGGCTGACGCCACACCACTCCTGAGGTTATTTTGAAGCAGTGGTCCTCAGTTGTGGATGCACCCAGCATCTCTTAGGAAGCGTCCACAGTCTCAGTGCAGCAGCGGCCCCCAAACCAATGACTCAGGAATATCTTAGGGTGGGACTCGGGCTTAGGCATCAGGGGTCCCAAAGCTTCGCAGGCACTTCTAACATGCAACCAAAGTTGAGGCCCACTATTTAAAGGACAAACTCCTACAAGCTGCAGGGGCCTGTCCACAAGTTCCAGCCTCATCATCTGGCCTACCTCCTCCTTCAACCCAGCAGTGTATGCGGGCATGCTAATTTCAAGTCTCATACAAAAACTTTAAAGTGAAGCTAAAGGAAACCCAATATATTACAATTAAAGCTAAGAATGCAAAGCTGATCATTCAGTATAAAAACAGAGGGTGCATGAAAAGCAACCACACCTCGACCCAGCATTATAAAATTTCAAAACTCAAAACATAAAGAGAAAAATCTTAAACACTTTCAGAAAAGAAAACTTTAAGGAGTCAGACTGACATAAGATTTCTTAACAAAACCAGAGAACACCAGAAGATAATGAGGCAATCCTTCAAAATTCCAAGGGAAAAGATTTTGGAACCTAGAATTCTATACCTAGCCAAACTGTCAATTGAGCCTAAGTACAAAATGAAGACATTTTCAGACATGTAAAAACTCCAAATATTTTACCATCTACATGCCAGATACGGAAAATGCACTTCAAGGAGTACTCCAGCAACACAAAAAAGGAACATATAAAATGAAAACTAAATAAAAGAAAAAGAGAAGGGGGAAAAACCCAAACAACGGCAGGTGTGTAGAAAGTAAAAGAGAATAAGGCAGAAGGTCTTTAAAGGCCCCCACAGATCCTGACACTTGGGAGCCCCCTGGGCACAGCCCAGAGCCAACAGCAGAGGGTCTCAGTTCTGAGTCTAACTCACCACATGGTCTGGTCTGCGGTGAGCTGCACCTGTCAGAATCAACTTAGCAGTAAAGCACATAAAACAAGTTATAGAACAGAGTGTGGAGATTATGCACCCTGACAATGTGACCATGTTAAAACAAACAAAATCCCTGCAGCGGAAATGAGAAGTGCAGCGCGGAACACTTCAGTGGCTGAACATTTTCTCGTTCAGTGAGTACTGACTGACACTATGTGAATTAAATCAACTAAGAACCAAAAAACACTGGCTGCTTCTAGGGTGTGAGGCTTCTGTGTTTCACTGTAGACCATTCTGTATGCCTGAACTTCTTTTTATCACATGCTGGTATTAAAAAAAATTGTTATTACTCAAAGCAGACATTTGTGAGAATGAGTAAATGCTTTTTTCTGTCTGTACCCAGGCTGTAGGGCTAGTTTATATGGGAGGTTGAGACAAAGATTGGTGAGCTGCAATACACAATTACTGCTTACAAAAATGCTCTATTAGCAAGCCCAAGGCATTCTGCTCTCATCCTTAAGCCAGACACTAAACAAGCACCCAACAGCTACAGATCAATTTTCCACATGTCCACAGATACAAAAATCCTGAAGGAAACTGAATAATTGTACAAAAATACTACCATGTCATTGCTGATAGTTCTAGCAGTGTTCATTGTTAAGAACAATACTAAAATCACTTACTATGATAAATACGTTAGGGGAAACAAATAAGCAATCACCTTAACAGATACCTAAGAGACATTTAATAAAATTCTATACTGATCCCTCATCTTCTGAAGGCTAAGTTAGGAATCACAAGTTAACTCAAAAAAGGCATCTGTTAAAAAGCAATAGTAAATACCATGCTTAACACTGAAACACTAGGAACATTCCCTCTATGTCAGGAACAATATAAGGATTCAGTAATAGGATTCCACATTGTTCTTCTAGACTTCTTATCCCAATAAAAAATATGAAAAGTAAAGTATAAATTAGAAAAACAAAACAATAATACTTATTCAGGATTAGAATGCTTAATACAAATCAGAGATAATGTAAGAAACTGAGCTGGATAAGATAGTGCAAGAACAAACCAGGAGTCCACCCCACCCCACCTACCTAGTCCCAGTACTAGAAGTGCCTTCGAAACAGAAGAAAATCGTAAGACTCTGAACACCTGACTTAAAACTACAGGCGCCTCTGCAGGAGACAGAAGGAGGCTGTTCCCTGGCACGGGAGGAAACCCAAACACCACATTACAGGGGCTGACTTGGGAAGAACTCTGGGGTCTGTTCTTTTCTCTAGCCACCACTGTTCAAGTGAGCTGACCGCCCATCCCTCCCTCCATTACGCGAAGCAAAAGAACATCAGGTTGAAGAGGTACCATCAGGGTGGGAGGGGCTGTTCCCACAAATGTAGAAGACCAGCTGTCTCAGGCCTTCCCCTTCTCTTCTCCCCACCCACTCTGAAAAGGGGAAGGAACTGCACGGAACAAAGGAAGATGGAAAGGTGGAAAGAAGAGAGCAAGGGAAGCAAGAGAGAGAGCAGGAGGACAGAAGTTGTACAAGGTTACCTGAGGGGCAAGCTCACCTGTCCTGGAGGGGAGTTGGGGGCAGCAGATAGGGACTAAAGGAAAGGCTGTGCATCTTGTGATGACATTTCTTCATCACAGGGTCCACCAGCCCACATGCAACGGTGCCAGATGCAGACATGAAAATGGTGAAGGAACTCATCGCTACCACAAGAAATGTGGAAAGTCCTTCAGGCAGAAGGAAAATGACAGCAAAGGGAAATATGGATCTAGACAAAGCAAAGAGCTGGAAATAGTAACTATATGGGTGAACATGTGATTCTCTTTCTTATTTCGTATGTCTCTTTAAAGTTAACACTGATATCCTGTGGGGTTTACAATACAGGCAAAGTAAAGTGCAGGACAACAGAAGCATAAAGAGCAGAGGGGAGAAATGCCCGGATACTGTTGTAAGATCCTTACACTACACGCAAAGATACAGGTGGACGTTTGAAAGGCTGAACTCAGTGGAAAGCTGTACACTACAATAAGATGTACGCTATAACCCCAAATCTATCACTAAAATAGCAAAACAGAATTCTAGCTACTAAGCCAACAGGAGATAAAATAGAACCATCAAGAATTTTGATTGGAGTTAGGCTTCCGGAATGACAGTACGCAGAGCCCCACAGATTGCCTGAACTGCCTAAATAGAAACTGGTGGACATCATAAAAAAAAAGCCACCACTTACAATCTCTGGAAACGGCCCCAAGGATATACAGCAATTGAAGAAATATTTGCTGAGGATAATGACTAAAATTCAGTAAGAACAGTGCGAGTCTGTGGTACTTGAACCAAGACCTGCTCCATCCCTCACCAAGGAGGAATCCCCTTCCCAGATGGGCACACAGGGTTCCCCTCCCCCTCCCGCCAGCTGGAGGCTGGAGTACCGTACTCTCCTGGGAGCCACAGGACATCAGCACTTTTCATCCCCACTGCAGGCACCTGGTGCTGAGGCCCAGGCATGTGAGATTCAAAAGTGGGTCTCCCTTCTTCCATCCAGCCCCTCCTGGCACAGAGACATTATCTACCTCGGGTGTGGTATCACCAAGAACACTGGGACCCCCCCCCAAGGCCCTTGCCCTGGCTTGTGGGGAAACGTTCCGTCCCTACGCCCTTTGCAATAGGGTGTGGAGAAGTCTATGTGCAAGTGCCCTCTGAGCTCTGGTGAGAGGCAGCTGATAGAGGGAATGGGGAATGTGGCTGAACTGGCTTCTCAGTGCAATCAAGGCCAAAGGGCAGCGGGGTAACATCCGAAGCACTCAAATAGAAAAACTGCTAACCAAGAATCCTATATCCAGAAAAGCTACTTTTCAAAAATAAGGAGAAATTAAGACATTCCCAGATAAACAAAAACAAAGAGAATTTCTAGCTAGCAGATCTGCCTTACAAAAAATACTAAAGGAAGTTCTTTAGGCTAAAAAGATTGACCCCAAGGAATTCCAGGGAGTACTTCAAATCCATTACAAAAAAACGAAAACAAAAGCAAAAAACAACAAAAGTAATTATTTTATAAAAGACAATATAAATACATATTTCTCCTTTCTTCTTTTAACTGATTTAAAAAGCAATTGTATAAAACAATATGTATGTATGATTAGGTCTATAACAAACAGAAATTCTTGATCTGGCAAAATAATCCTTCAAAAATGAAGGGGAAATTAAGACATTCCTAGATAAACAAGTGCTGAGGGAGCTCTTCACTAGCAGGCCTGCCCTTACAAGAAATGCTCATGGGCGTCCCTCAGGCTGTAACCAAGGTGCACTGGACAAGAACCCGAAACCACACAAGGAGTCAAAGATGCTAATAAAGTTTACTACATGGATAAATACAAAAGCCAGTATTGTTCTATTTTTACTTTGAATTTTTTCCTCTCTGACTTAAAAAGACAAATACATTGAGCAATTATTATAAATCTATGTCAATGGGTGCACGGTATCGATGTAAACTGTGATAACAGCATAAAGTGGGAGGTACAGAACTGTGTGGGACAGAGCTCTATACACTATTGAAACTAAACTGGTGTTAATTCAAACTAGGTTGTTATAAATTTAATATATTAATTGTAATCTCCACAGTAAGCACTAAGAAAATAACTTACAAATACATGCAACAGGAAATGAGAAGAGAATCAAAATGGCACACCACAAATAATCAATTAAGCATAAAAGAGAGCACTAATGGAGGACTATGGAACAAGAAAAGATGTACAGATAAAAACAACAAGATGGTAAAAGGCCTTCTTTGTCACTACTTACTAAATGTAAATGGATTAAATACTCCAATTAAAAGGCGAAGATTGGGAGAATGAATTTTAAAAATACATGATCCATTTAAATACTGTCTATAAGAGATTCACTTTAGATCCAAAGGCAGAGAGGAGTTAAAAGTGAAAAGATGGAAAAATATATTCCATTCAACTAGTAACCCAAAGAGTACTGGAGTGCTTGGTTATTTGATACCAGGCAAAATAAACCCTAAGTCAAAAATTGTTATTAGAAACAAAGGACATTCTATATTGATAAAAGGTTCAATCAAGAAGACATAACAATTACAAAACTATACACATCTAACAAGAGAGCCCCAAAATAAATGAAGCAAAAACTGGCAGAATAAAAGAGAGAAAAAGACAGTTTGGGGGCACCTGGGTGGCTCAGTCGGTTAAGCATCTGCCTTCAGCTCAGGTCATGATCCCAGGGTCCTGGGATGGAGCCCCGCATTGGGCTCCCTGCTCAGCGAGGAGCCTGCTTCTCCTTCTCCCCCACCCCCCCCACCCTGTGCTCTTTCTCACTATCTCTCTTTCTCAAATGGATGAATTCTTTTTTTTTTTTAAGATTTTATTTTTATTTATTTGACAGAGAGAGAGACAGCGGGAGCAGGAACACAAGCAGGGGGAGTGGGAGAGTGAGAAGCAGGCCTCCCATGGAGCAGGGAGCCCGATGTGGGGCTCGATCCCAGGACCCTGGGATCATGACCTAAGCCAAAGGCAGAAGCTCAACGACTGAGCCACCCAGGTGCCCCGGATGAATTCTTAAAAAAAAAAAAAAGACAGTTTTACTATAATAGTTGAAGACTTCAACACCCCACTTTCAATAATGGATGGACCATCTAGACAGAAGAGCAGTAAAGTAATAAAGACTGAACATTATAAACCAGCAGACCTAACAACACATACAGATGCTCTATGCAACAGTGGAATATCCTTAGACATATTCCTAGAATATGCTTAGATATTCTTAGAGATATATCCCTAGAAATAAGTGAAAATGAAAGCACAACACACCAAAACTTATGGGATACAACAAAAGCAGTGCTCAGAGAGAAATTTTTAGCTATGAATGCCTACGTAAAAGAGATCTCAAATCACTAACCTCATTTTACATGTTAAGAAGCTAGAAAGAAGAGCAAACTAAACACACAGCTAGCAAAGGAAGAAAATAATAAAGATCAGAGGAGAAATGAATGAAATAGACAGTAAAAAAAAAAAGGGGGGGTTAAATCAATGAAACCTTTGAAAAGATCAACAAAATTGGCAAACCTTCAGCCAGATCAAGAAAAGAGGGAACTCAAATTACTGAAAACCAAAATGGAAGTGGGTACCTGACTAAAGGAAATTTGAAAGGATTCTAAGAAAATACTACAAATAACTGTGGCCAACCAGTTAAATAACCTACACAAAAGGGACAAATTTGTAGAAATACATAAACTACCAAATCTGACTCAAGAAGAAATAAAAAATCTGAACAGACCTGTAACAGATAAATACATTGAATCATTAATCAAAACCTTCCAACAAAAGGGCCATCTGGGTGGCTCAGTCAGTGAAGTGTCTGCCTTCAGCTCAGGTCATGATCCCAGGATCCTGGGATCGAGGCCCGCATCAGGCTACCTGCTCTGTGGGAAGCCTGCTTCTCCCTCTGCCTCTGCCCCTCCCCACTACTCATGGTCTCCCTCTCTCTCAAATAAATAAAATCTTTAAGAAAAACAAAAAACATGGGGCGCCTGGGTGGCTCAGTCGTTGAGCGTCTGCCTTCAGCTCAGGTCATGATTCCAGGTCCTGGGATCGAGCCCCGCATCGGGCTCCCTGCTCCGCATCGGGCTCCCTGCTCCGCTGGAGGTCTGCTTCTCCCTCTCCCACTCCCCCTGCGTTCCCTCTCTCGTTGTGTCTCTCTCTCTGTCAAATAAATAAATAAAATCTTTAAAAAAAAAGAAAAACAAAAAACAAAACAAACAGAAAACCCTTCCAACCAGATGGCTTCACTGATGAATTCTACCAAACATTTAGAGAATAACACCAATCCTTCCCACTCCTCCAAAAAAATAGAAAAGGAGGAAACACTAAACTCAATTCTGTGAGGCCAGCATCACTGTACCATACCCAAAGACATCACAGGAAAGGAAAACCACACACCTACATCCCTTACAAACATATATGCAGAAATCTCCTCAACAGACAAATCTATACACGAAACCTAATTAGTGGTGGTGCAGGGCTGGTGGGAGCAGGGTACGGAGGGTGATGACTAGAGAACACCAGGTCCCTGTGTGAAGTGATGAAAGTGTTCTAAACCTGACTGTGGGGGTGGCTGCACAGATCTGGGAATACACTAAAAACCATAAGACTATATACTTTGATGGGTGAATTGCGTGGCATATGAATAAAGCTGTTATATTAAATGTAACTAATGTAAACACCCAATTAAAAGGTGAAGATTATCAGACTGGATTTGCTGTCTACAAGAATTTACAGGGAGGGGCTACCCTTTAAAAGAGGTACCCTTCAACAAATGGATTAAAAATTTAAAGAGATGGAAAACATATATTATGTTAACACTAGTCAAAATAAAGCCAGAGCAGTTAAATTAATATCAAACAATGTAGATTTTGGAGCAAAGAAAATCAGCAAGATCAAGAGGGTTATTTCACAATGATGAAGGGTTAATTCTTCATAACAACCCTAAATGTTAACAGAGTTTCAAAATATTGCTAACCCAAATTGACAAAACTACAGAGAGGAATAGACAAATGTGCAGAGTTAGAGATTTCAATGCCCCCTTTCAATAACTGACAGAACAAGTAGACCCCAAATCAGCAACACGGTAGATTTAAACAAGACTGTCCTCAGCTTGACCTGATTCACATTTATCGAAAACTCCATCCAACACCAAGAGCTACACAACCTTCTCAAGTGCACACAGAACATTTGCCAAGATAGGCCACACATTCAAGACAAAGTATGTTCTCTTACTACAGAAGAGTTACATTAGAAATCAATAACAGAAAATATCTGGAAAACCTCTCAAATATTGGAAACTAACATACTTCTAAATAATCCATAAATAAGCCAAAAGAAAATTAGAAGGTGTTTGAAGAAAATTTGAAGGTGTACCCAGAATGAAAATGAAAAGAACATCACAATGTTCCTAAAGTGATAGTAAGAGGGGAATTTATATCATGAAATGCCTATATTAGAAAAGAAGAAAAGTCTCAAATCAATGACCTCAGCTTCCACCTTAAGAATTAGGAAAAGATGGGGCGCCTGGGTGGCTCAGTCGTTAAGTGTCTGCCTTCGGCTCAGGTCATGATCCCAGGGTCCTGGGATGGAGCCCCCATCGGGCTCCCTGCTTGGTGGGAAGCCTGCTTCTCCCTCTCCCTCTGCCCACCCCCTCCTCATGTTCTCTCTCTCTCTCAAATAAATAAATAAAAATCTTAAAAAAAAAAAAAAAAGAATTAGGAAAAGAACAGGGGTACCTGGGTGGCTCAGTCGGTTGAGCAATGGACTCTTGGTTTCAGCTCGTCCTGATCTCAGGGTCACTGGGGCTCTGTGCTCAGTGGGGAGTCTGCTTAAGATTCTCTCTTCCCTGCCCCTACCCCCCCGGCCCTGCCCCACCCCCCACTTGAATGCACTCACGCCTGTGCACTCTCCCTC
>NC_138383.1:88929-115908 GCF_054177405.1 Leptonychotes weddellii | reverse complement strand
GTGGCTCAGTTGGTTAAGCGACTGCCTTCGGCTCAGGTCATGATCCTGGAGTCCCGGGATCGAGTCCCGCATCGGGCTCCCTGCTCGGCAGGGAGTCTGCTTCTCCCTCTGACCTTCCTCCCTCTCATGCTCTCTGTCTCTCATTCTCTCTCTCTCAAATAAATAAATAAAATCTTTAAAAAAAAAAAAAAAAAAAGAAAAGAAAACAGAAACACAGGTCATCCAGGTGTGTATAGTACACATGCATACACATACGCATGGCACAAACATACATGTACATATATGTGCATTCTACATCTACATAGAAAATGGATAGGATTATAAAAATAACAAATCCGAATATGGTTTTGAAAAGCTCATAGATTGAAAGTATAATTCAGTCAAGTTCTTTACTCTGAGGATCTGATTCAACACAGGGATAACCCTTCCCGAATTTATGTTATCCAAAAAAGTGGTCACCTAATTTACTTACATATTTATTTTTAAAGGAAACATTATTCTTTAAAGGAAAAGAAAAAAAGAAAAAGTATCTTCACTGTTCTCGAGATCTACAATACAAAACATAACGTGAATTTCCGTCCAAGGTGGCCTTGATGAAATTCTTGGGTTGCAGGCTGCTTCGGGCGGAGACCCTCCCAAGCAAGCCCCGGGGAAGTGCTGACCCGCCGCGGGGAGAGGGAGAGAGGGAGGGGGGGAGGGGGGGAGGAGGGGCGGAGGCGGCTCCCGCGTCCCGCGGCCCCGGCACCTACCACGTGGGGCGCGGCGGCGGCGGCGGCGGCGGCGGCGGCGGGGTCCCCTCGGGCCCGCATGGCCACGCGCTCCTCCGGCCGCCCCGCCCTTTAAGCCCGTGGCACTCCACCGCCCACGTCGGCCTGCGGCGCGTGCGCGGCCGGCTCGCCCAGAAGCGGGGCCGAGGCCGGGGCGCATCCGATTGGCGTGGGGAGCCGTCGATCGGCGGGGAGTGGAGAGGAGCGGCCTAGAGAGGCGGGAAGCCCGGGGTGGGTGGGGAGCACCTCGCGGGCCCGGGGCGGGGGAGGGGAGGAGGCGGGCCGGTGGGAAGGCGGGGCAGGGGAGGGCAGGGTGCACGGAGAAGGGCAGGCTCCGGGAGGGGGGGCAGGGGCGGGCCCGGGTCAGAGGGGGGAGGAGGGGCAAGCCGTGGGGAGGAGGAGGGCCAGGGGAGGGCAGGGGGCACGGGGAGGAGCGGGCTCCGGGAGGGGCTCCGGGAGGGGCTTCGGGAGGGGCGGGCCGGTGGGGAGGGGGAGGGCCGGAGGAGGGCAGAGGGCCCAGGGAGTGCTAGGGGGCAGGCGGGGGGGGCCCAGGGAGAGGAGGAGGAGGACGGGGGCGGCAGGGCAGGGGGCGGGCCCGTGGGGAGGCAGGGAGGCAGGGGACGGGAGGGGGAGGGGAGGGCCCGGGCCGAGGGCGCTGTGCCCCGGTTACTGAAGGCGGCGTCTTGTGCTTTGGGGCCTGGGCGGCTCCTGCGTCCCCCGTGTCTTCTCTGCCCTCGCCTCGGGCCTCCAGCCCGCCTGCTCCTCCCTGAGGGAATTAATCCCTCCGAGGGCCTCAGTGAAATGAAATGTTATAAAAATACTTTGGTTGTGAGAGGGTGGGGTTTGTGAGAAAGGACCCACGCTCTACCGTTGGTTACAACTTAAAATCCAAACCAGACGACCTTTCACATAACTTTTTTTTAAGGCAGGCAGGTGACGTGTCATCTGATTGGCCCGACGGAGGACAAGGAGAAGCCTGGGGGCGGGAGACAGGACACCTGAGCTGTCCCCAGCAAGGAAGGGGTGCAGGGGGCGGGGGCCTGGCTGTGCCCGCTGGCATCCGCGCCTCGTTTCTGCGTCCCCAGCAGGAGAAGGGCTCCCCGGACTCTGGGGCCGCCGTGTGGGTGCCTTAGAACACCTTCCCCCAGGTGGTCCCTCCAGCTCGGCTCAGCAGAGGCGACACCCTTATCCGGCTGTGTCCTGTCAGCTGTGTGACCCCTGAGAGCTTCTGCCCCTCCCAGGGGGACCGGCCCCTGGGGGCCCACTGAGTACTGCTGGGAGCTAGTAGACCCTGCCGGCGCGCACCCCGATTGTCCCCACCGGGCGTTTGTCCCAAAGGATGTGAATCAGTGACCAGGTTTACAGCCATGCCTGCGGGGACGGAGTCTTTACTGCCCCAAACCAAGATCAAATGCAAATCACTCTACAAACTAACAGTGAAAGCAAAGCCAAACTTCTGCTTGAGATTTTTTAAGCATCACTTCAAATGTAATTTTTCCTAAACCTGCATCTGTATTTGCAAAGCCTGTTGTATAGGTTGAAACTCAGGTCAGATGAGTAAAAATGCTGCCTTATTTGCAGTGGGATAAAGGCAGTCTGGGAATTCGTTCCCAAGGACCTAATGTTCTCCAAAGGTTGGCATATTAGGAGTAGTTTATTTTATTTTATTTTAATTTTTTTTTAAGTAAGTTACATTGCTTTTTTTTTTTTTAAGATTTTATTTATTTATTTGACAGAGAAAGACACAGCGAGAGAGGGAACACAAGCAGGCGGGGTGGGAGAGGGAGAAGCAGGCTCCCCGCGGAGCAGGAGCCGGATGCGGGGAGGGATCCCAGGGCCTGAGATCATGACTTGAGCCGAAGGCAGACGCTTAACCAACTGAGCCACCCAGGCGCCCAGGAGTAGTTTATTTTAAACAAGCTGGTAAGAAGTCTCGTAGTAGCTACCAGGATACCTGTAGGCTTTAGAGCCGGCTCCTCCCCAGTACCTGGCGGGAGGAAGAGGTAAGGGGTCACACACGGTGCCTCGCACCTCCACGGCACATGGTATCAGAACTGGTCTTGGCTGCCCTGTCTTGCTTCCCGTGCATCTCTTGCTGCCAGAAACTTGCTTTTACTGCCTTTCCCCTGATAAGAATTTGGCTATCATCTGCCTTTTGCAAACATTCAGAGCGCCAAGAGGTACTTCAGAAATGCAGAGTTGAGGCTGGGTGAGGGCCTGAGATTAATCCCTTCTTCACAGGTGAGAAGATTCTCAACAGAGAGACCAGGCCCTGGGGACTGACCCCTGCTCCCACCAGAGGGACAGAGGGAGGACTTGGGGTGGACTGAAAATATGAACGAAGTCACAGGCATGTGAGGGGAGGCACAGAAAACTCCTCCAGCTTCTGGCTCACCAAATGACATTTTTCTTATAATTGCTACTTGTGCAGATGAATTGGTGGATACTGGTTGTATTCAGAAGACCTGGTGCCAATTTCCAGGGCCTTCAAATTTAGAAACTGCCCGACAGGCTCTTAAGATGCTGGTGTGGGGGCAAAGATGTAGTGAGGTCTGGGTGCTGGGCCCCAGACGCACAATGTGTCTTCTTCGAGTGTGACAGGGAAGGGTGAGTTCGAGCTCTAACAACAGTCGGGCGTCCCCAACAGCCTGCACTGCAAGACCTCCAAACGTGCTTTCCTGGTTTCCTGGTGGGATGAACCCCAACAGAGCTCCAGCTGGACCTGCCAGGACAATGCGCCTGCCGAGAGGCCAGGGGCTGCCGGGCCCTGGGGAAGACAGTGCCCTCAGCCTGCACGAGACTGGCTGCCCATGGGGCCAGAGCCCCTGGATAGTAAATATGTTTTCACCGGTGCTGCCTGACGATGTGTGGCATGAGCTGGTATGGTCTCTTCTCACGTTTTAAGGTGGCTTGGGACTGGCTGTGTTGGTTTAATGGCTCATCAAGGGGTTGCAGCCCATACCTTCTAAACAAAGTAACCTACAGGACGTAGGCTTGGTGTGGACATGGTCACATCAGTTCCATTTTCAGCATTCCCCTAAGTTCCTGGAATTCAGACCTGTTGAGGTTCTGTTGCCACAGCAGGGTCTCTGGCTCGTTCTTTCATCCCCTCTACCTGGTTGACCACTGGGTACAGGGTCAGGGTGCCCCAGACCCCATTGCTGTCCCCACAGCTACAAGCAGGGGTCGGCCCGTGGGTGGCTGTGAAATCTGAACAGCACCCTGAGGGGAGAGCCCAGTAGTGCCATCTTTCCTTTCTCCTCCAAGGGCTCTCAGCTCTCCCTTGGAGCACTGACGCCCAGCTCAACCATTCTCTCTGGGAGTGACCCCACCCCTACTGGGCATAGGGGCAAAGTGCTGTCACAAGGAGGATCACTGGTGTTCCACAGAGACCTGAAATCATGTCCCATGAAGGAGGGATTGGACAGCCCTATACGGCGCACAGGGAGAATCAAGACCCCACTCAGCACCTTGCCCGTAAAGCACACAATGAATGTTTCCTGAGGAATAACTAATGGATGGAAGCCATTGTTCTGCCAATCTGCATTGTTCTAATATGGACCAGGTTATCAGGAACTGTGGAGAGAGAAGGAGAATCCCATTAACTAAGCATTTCCCAAGTGCCAGGCACTTTAAGAATTGTATCTCATGAAAGCCTGGCACACATGATTGACCTGAAGCCAGATTCTGGACTCATTCACTGGACTGGCTGTAGGAAGTAATGAGGTTCCCATTAGAGGTTGCATTCAATTAACAGCTGAGCAAACATCTGGAGTGGATTTGATGCAAGCATTTGAGCATCACATAGAATGTTTGTCTTGGCCCGGGTGCCCAGAAAGCAGAGCCTGAGTCGGGGCCTTTGCAGTGAGGGTTTTTGTTCCCAGGAAGCTGGGAGCAGGGGAGTGAGGCAGGGAAGGAGAGGGAGCCAGGACCAGTGTGCTGTGTTGATGGGGTCCCCACTATGGGCAGCTGGAACTGGCCCCCCAAACCTTCCCAGCGCTCTGGAGAAGTGTCCCTCAGAGCACAAAGGGGAGAAGCCTTTACCCTTGGTCTTGTCATCTGCGGTCGCCTCTGGGGTGGCATTCACTCCCCTGCACTTCTGGATGGTGGTGTGAGATCCCACAGGTGTCCCCTGAGGTGCCTGGCACACGGTAAGCCAGGGGAGGTCTGCCGAGAACTGTGTGCACTGGAACCAGGTTCAGGACCCTGAGGATGACAAGAGCTGAGCAAGAGGCAAGAGGAAGTGACACAAAGTTGGAAAGGCAGAAGGAAACTTAAAACAGGGCCTCCAGCTGCCCCCAGCAATGGTTCTGGAGTGATCTCAGCCATCTGCTCTCCAGGTTCTGGATAACTCACGGGTGGGTGGCAGGTGCCTGTGGAAGGCATGTGCACAGCATGGCTGTCAGTGCTTGGGCACCCCGAGGCCAGGACTCAGACGGTGTCCAGTGAAGGCCAGGAGAGGCCAGTTAGGCATCTTCCTCCTAAGTTTTAATAGGAAGATGTCATCTGTCGGAGAAAGGGCTTAGCTAAATTCATAGAACTTGGAATAGTAGGGAAGCCAGAGGTTTCGGGTGACTTCAGCACTTCGAGTGAGGCCTTATGGAAAGCTGCTGATGTCACTGACAAAGTCAGGAGCCGCCAGGGGCCTGGCGGGGTGTCAGCCAGGAGCCTCCCTCGGCCTGCCTCAGCACCTGCCCCCGGCAGCTCATGTAGGTGAGGCTTGCGTGGGCTCTGACACCCATCGGGTCCTTTGCAGCTGGAACAAAGCTCAGGGCACTGTTGCAATGTTCTTCTGTCCACAGCCATGCCGGCCCATGGGAGAGGGCATGTTCACGCAGTGACCAGGCACGTGGAGTGAAGCCAGCGGTTTGGGGCCACACCAGCCTGTTTCTGGGTTTTGCTCCTTCCTGGCCAAGTGGCCCTGGGCACGTCTCAGCCACTGTGCCTGTGTGAGCATCCACTTCTCATTGCCTTGTTCTAGTCCAAGCTTGGTGGGAGGCACAGCCTGGGCTGTGGCCGACAGAGCCAGTGCCTGCCCTGCCCACCTGCCATGCCTCCTGCGTGTCCCACACCAGCAGCCAGCCCTGGGAGACCCCCAGCCCTGGCAGCCACAGAAGCCCCGCCTGCGGACCCCCACCTGCAGAGCCTCCTGCCGAGCAGCATGCCTACTGCGCACCCCACCACTTCCCACCGTAACCCTCCTCCTCCAAGCAGCCCGTGGCCTTATTGGCCGTGGGGCATATCCTTCTCTGGGTCTCCTGCTTCCTGCCCCTCCTCCATGTAGCCCCTCTCCTGCCCTTTCCTGAGCTGGTCCCTCCAGCTCCGCCACCAGCTGGTCCCACCTGATCCACTTCCTTCCCACCTGAAGCTAATTCCTACTTGTCCTTCAAAGCTGAGCTTGGGATCACCTCCCTGTGTCCTTCTCCAGTGCCCTATGGCCCCTGAACAGATAGCACCATCATAACACATCCCAGAGTCCTCCTTTCATTTCTGGGGACTGTAGGCTCCTGGGGAGGGGGCAGGGCTCTGGCCTCAAATCCCCAATGTGTCCTGTGCCGGCAGCCGGCAGATGCTTTTTTTTTTTTTAAGATTTTTTTAAATTTATTTATTTGAGAGAGAGAGAATGAGAGAGAGCACATGAGAGGGGGGAGGGCCAGAGGGAGAAGCAGACTCCCCGCCGAGCAGGGAGCCCGATGCGGGACTCGATCCCGGGACTCCAGGATCGTGACCTGAGCCGAAGGCAGTCGCCTAACCAACTGAGCCACCCAGGCGCCCCCCCGGCAGATGCTCTTAAATATTGAAGGACCAAATGTTCCGTAACACCCATAGGAACGAGGACTGGGCCTTCATTTATAATCTCTTCTGCATTTACCAGGTGAGAGTCTGTTCTTTTTATAGAAAAAAGTATTAAAAGATACTTTTCAAGGAAGTAAAATCATGACTCATCCAAATATAAAATGAAAACATGTCAGAGATTTTAACTCGTTAATTAACAGGGAAACCAGAAAGATGTTAAGCCTGATTAAGAGGAAAATCTGTACATGGACACATGCAGGGGCAATCAGGAACGTGGAGTGAATGCACTCCCTGGGCACAGACCATGTTTGCAATGATCTCTTCCACGGGGTGGAAATCAGTTGCATCTCTGTGGACAAGAACCCTTTGCACCATACCGTTTTTTCTTAGGCCTAGGGAGTTGTTAAATCACTCTGTCAAAGAGGATGCAAGGAGCTGACCACTGCAGAGCAGGGAGCCCAGCAATCTGTCATTTTAGTGCCGTTCTCACATTTTCCTGGTAAAGGCTCTGCACAAACACCTGCTGCCTCACTTGGTGTGACCGAACCCTAGAGCAGAAGGAAAGGGGGTGACGAGCCCTTTTGCCATCGGCCTCCTGAGGAGAGGTGTGTGGGGGGGGCAGGGTGAAGCAGGGCACCGTGGGATGGGGTGGTGAGCAGCAAGACCCTGCTCTGATGCTCTCCTCTTTCACGGGGCAGAGGAGAATTTGGGGAAGGTGGGGAGGGAACCCCATTCTATCAGCTCACATCCAGGCCTCCTGCTTCCCAGGCCAGCCACGCACGGTAGTGCTGCTCATATGCAGGTCCCCAGGACTCTCTGCCAAGCAGTAAGTGACTTGTATTTGAATTCCCTGATGGGGACAGCTGTCCCCCACAGCTGCCTCCCTGAACCATGAGTTCTGAGGCTAGAACTCAAAGCTTCCTTACCTGGATTTTGTTGGGAGATGCTCCTGCATAGATCTCTTGAGATTGTCTCTGCCCAGCTGGGCACGTCAAGAATGCCCTGGGTGCTGGTTACCTGGGCCGTTATACGAGCAGCCTTGAGGTGTGAGGTGACGTTGCCGTCCAGGAGGGAGAGCAGGTTGCTGTCTGCTGTAAAGAGTTGCCCTCTCCTGTCACGGAACCCCTGCCCACGTGGCGTCTCTTGGGCCTCCTCATGTGGCCCCTGGGGAATGGGGCTCCGGGAACCCATGCACACATGCTGACCTCCTGGTCACTGCTTTTGCTGTGAGTGATAAACTCCTTTATCTCTAACCCGGAGCCTTGTGTCTTCCGTCAGCACTGTGAGAATGTGTCAGGGCACCTGGTTAGCTCCAAGTATGGTGAGCCCTCCCACCCTGCCGAGTTCTGCATGGTGTCCTGCAGACACCGTCGGGACGGGGGCCTGCCCTCACCACTGCTGGGCTGTGGCTGCTACAGACTGCCTCCCCCCACGTCCAGGTACCTGGCCTTGGGACCCATCTAGCTTGAGGAGGCCTAAGCTGGGAAACCAACATGGAAAACCAACGTATAACCCCAGCACATGAAGGATGTGTCCAAACACTGACACATTTCAGCCCCCCAGCTCACGGCCCAAGACCCCACCGCTCTGCCCCCAGCACTGTCTCTCCTCTAAGTTGCCGCCTCTGTGGGGGCAGGGACAGGGTCTTTTTGTCCACTGCCAACTCCCTGCGGCTGGCAGGGTCCAGTGACCACGTGAGCCGGCTGCTGATGCAAGGCCAGGACAGGGAGGCTGGGCAATGAGGGTCGAGGCTGGCTCTCCAAACCCGCGGGGTCCAGTGTGGGCTTCGGGTCCGGGCTGTTCCCACCCCTTAGCCCATAACCCACAGTCAGATCGGAGAGCCCACAGAGGCGGCAGGGCTCACACAGGTGATGTACACATAGATCTAGTGAGGGACCTAATAATATTATCAAATGACTCAAAATTTTCAAAATGCCTTTTAACTCAGTTTCGCATGGTAGGCATAGAAATCACCAAACAGCAGGTCTGTACTGTCTGAAATGGAATGTTGGTTTGGATTATCTGGTTATTTTGATGAGTGTGGACAGTAAAGTCAGGGAATAACTCAGGCTCTCCCAGAATTACATTGTTCCGTTCTATGGCCCATCAGAGCAGCTGTGCCCAGTGCCCAAGCCCACCCTGGCCATATCCAGCCTCTCATGAGTATGTTTTGGGCTGCAGGGCCCTTTAAATATCAGGTAATCCCACGGACTATGTGGATTCTGGCCTCTCTTGGAACTGGACCACATGGTAACTCTGAGCTCACGCCGTGCCCTCCCGGGGACCTCTCTGGGGGTGACTGAGGGCTGTTCTCTCCTGCCCAGGCCCCACCGGCTCCTGGACAAACAAATGCAATGATCTGGAAGCAGCAGTTTGCCTTTTGCTCCTCAGAGAGGCCCCTGGAGTCTGTGCCCTCCCGCGGCCGCCGTCACCTGGGCCCTGCCCCGAGGTCCGGGCAGGGCTCCTCAGCCATTTCTCTGTAAGGGGGCTTGGCTGCTCTTCCGAAGGTATTTTAAAGTTTTAATATTCTATTAAAGCGGACAGAGCCCTAAGCAAATGGGAACAAGTTTATTTTTTTTAACTCAAATGCTCAAGTACAAGAGTATTTTATTTTATTTTATTTTTTTAATATTTATTTATTTGTTTGAGAGAGAGGCTGGTCGCTGGTGCCCGTGGCCCTGCTGATGTTGTCAGGGAACAGAGCCCTGTCCCTGCTGGTGCCAGTGTCTGGGGCAGGCAGGGGTCCCACTCTGCCCTGGAGGATGGACGGTGGCGGCCTTCCTGCCAGCATGGCTGCCCAAAGTCAGCGGCCTCCTCCCTCCAGCTTCAGTGGAACCTGCCTTAACCAGTTCATCATGGTGCAGCCAGAACTTTCCTGGTCTTAGCCCTGAAAGTCTTGAGTCCTGAAAGCCCCTCAGTCCCAGAAAACTGGGACAGTTGGTCACTGAGCCCCAGCAAGAACCGCTGGCCAGGGTTCAGGGTGGGGGTGGGGGGCCGGGATGTGCGACTGTTTGATGGCATCACAGAGAGCAAGGGGACCCCCTGGAGAGGGAGGGGGCTGGGCAGACAGGACCAAGCCTGCCCCACGCAGGCAGATGGGGATGAGGACGCTCTAACACCCCAGGGTGCGGGGGGGCCCTGGCCTCTTCTGGGCAGCTCACCTGGGAGTTTCCTGGCTCAGGCCGCCTCCGGGTGACTGTGGCTGTCATCACCTCCATGGGGCTGGCCTGCCTGGGTGTGCCCCAAACTGTAGATGCCTGGCTTTCCTAACCACAGAACCAGGGACAAATGCAGTCCTCATCCTGAGGGAACACACACTGTATCCAGAGTGGGAAGACCCCCAAGTCCGGGCCCAGCCATTTCCCCCACAGTCTTAGCAACACCACACCCTGGTGAGGACACCCTGAAATGTCACCGCACTGCCCCTTCCTGTGGTTGGAGATTTCCTCCTCCGTGTTATCTATGAATCTATAACGAGATGCATTCTCTTGTAATGTGAATGCCATTAATGGAGCTGGCCATGTTTCTCCGGCTCAGTTCTGGCCCGGTCTCTGTTGCCCTTCTGCTGCGCAGAGAGACAGACGAGCTCGAAGCACCTGGGTCAGGGGACTCCTGGAGCTGCAGCATGCAGCCTGCTTCCCCACGTCCCGGCTCATGGAGGGAGGTGGTGGCGTGGGCACAACCCCCAGGGGCCGATGAGAAGGGGTGACACCGAGCTCTGCTGTGGTCACCTGTTCTCCCTCAGTGCGTGATGCGTTGGAGAAATGTTACAAAAAGTGGCAGAATGCCACGTCTGCTGGAATGGGGTCGCAGGTGTCTGGTACTCCTGACACAGGGCTCTCTCCGGATCTTCTCCCTCTGCCAGGGTGGCTGTTTTCACCCGGTGGACACTGTGAGCCTCGTTGACCACACTGGCCGTTCCTGGCCCCAGGTTTGGAGGGGATCCCTCAGAGCCTTCTTGCCACATGCTGGCCAGGTCTAACCCCAGGCCTGGCCCCTTTGTTCCACATATTTCTTTAAAAGATGTATTTATTTATATTAGAGAGATAGAGAGAGAAAGAGCAAGGGTACTCATGTTGTGGGAGGGGCAGGGGGAAAGAGAATCTTAAGAGTGTGGGGCCTGATGCTGGAACTCACGACCCTGAGATCACGACCTGAGCCGGAATCAAGAGTCAGATGCTCACCCGACTGAGCCACCTAGGGGCGCCCTGTTCCACATGTTCTAAGTCATGTTTTGTCTTGTTGCCCTCCAGGTATTCACATCACTGCCAAGACTCCTCCTCAGTGAAACAGGCGTAGAGAAGGGCCTCAAGCCAGCTCAGAAGAGTGTAACTTTGGTCCTTTTGGGGGTGGGGGGGGTTAGGTTAGGTCAGCTCAGCTCAGATTTAAAATTTTAAGAAATGGACCCAAGACCTAGGAGTGTGGCCTCCCCAGGGCCATCTGGGGGACAGTTATTTTTGCTGTTTGAGGTTTTGTACTTCCTGCTTGGACATTTTTGGAAGCACAGGAAACACATGGGGTTTAACTAAAGAAAGCAAAGTGCTTCCAAACCTTCTCCTTCCACGGGGAGTGTGCCTGTGGGGACCAGCCTGTCCACATGGGGATGGAGACCAGGGGCCGTCATTGTCAGCCCCAGGACGTGGGCCCAGGCACGGGGCCTCATTCCCCACAGTGAGGTTGGGAGCCAGGGTGTGAGCCCGGCCTGCCCACCACACTGTCTGCAGCAGGCCCTCGCAGTGGGCCCTGGTGAGGGGGTCCTGCCCCGGACGCCCCTGAGAACCAGAGAAGACCCTTCCTTGGAAGGTGCTGGAAACAGCATGTGGTGGCTGTGCTGCTTTTCCCTCCTGAAAAACTAACTTGAGCGCTGACTTTCATCCTGGGCACTGACCGTGAGCGAGGACCCGCCCATCCCTCTTCCCACCTCCCAGCCGGGGCTTGCTGGAATACGCCAGTCAGTACTGCGGCTGCTCCCCTCCTGTCTGAGTCTGGGAAGGTGACCGAGGCTGGAGATGGCCTCTCAGGCCGGGCTGCAGGAAGGGTTCAGGCTCCTAGGAGACAGCGCACAGAATATGGGGGTGGGTGTGGTACAGGACGTGGCCCCACATCAGCCGTGAGGAGCCGCTGGAACGCTGGGCAGCACGCCCTCCCCCGAGGACATCTTGGAATGCTAATCACCTGGCTGGCCTTCTACCTAGCTGTCTGCTGGAGGTAAAGCCCTTCGTCCGTTCAAAGTCCTTTTGAACGCCTACTATGAGCAGGTGTTTAGCAGGTTTTGGGGACCCAAAGGTGAGCAAGACACATCTGCCTCTGGGAGCTGCAGCCTGGGGCAAGGCAGGTGCTACCAGGCTCCCACCAGCCCTGCCAGTCAGTGCCTCCCTGACCACCACCCTGAGGTTGGCAGTGCGGCCTCCCTCATGGGGTGGGCTGGACAGAAACGGGGCCTTTGCAGGGAGGAGGTGGTGGGGCCGGGAGGGCCCAGCAGGTCCTGCACACAGAGGGGCCCCTCACGTTCCTGCCTGCACCCTGCCTGTGGCTGCAGGGCTCTGGGGGCCCAAGACCCTAGAAAGGGTCAGGAAGGACTGTGGGTGGGCAGGCTGGGCGGTTGCCAGGACAGGAGACTGTGGACATTCAGAGCTGGTCACCCAGGGAGATGGCAGCCGCTCCGCCCGCCCTCAGCTGGGCTTGAAAGAAGTGAGAACAGACGGAATTCAAAGATGCCCACAAAAGGGCTTCCTGTCGACACCAACAGACTTCGACTCCTTTCTCCTCTGCACCCAGTGCTGGCGCCTTGGCCGTGCTGCATCCCCCAGGGTGACAACCAGGCCACGGAAAGAAAGTCAACCCACCGGCCCCCAACCCTACGATTTGTTTTTTTAAAAATTGGGCTTGAAATCCAGATCCTGCTCACAGGCACCAGTGCCCGCCTGGAGGGCCCTGCAAGCACCCCACAGAGTTCCTGCTGTGGCTACAGGGAGATGCTGTGCACGTCCCTCCTTAGCAAACTGAGTCCCACACAGCACTCCACACACACACACACACACACATGCACAAACATGCACACACCATGCACACATTCATTCATGCACACGCACACACATAAAGACAATGCTCATGAACATACACATGTGTACACACACACATGCACACATACCACGCACACGGTCATTTGTGCACACACACATAAACACAATGCTCACGTGCATGCATGTGCACACAAACATGCACATACTTGCACACACAGCAGTCACATGCTCATCCATGCACACGCACACACATAAACACAATGCTCATGTGCATACACACCCGCACACACACCACACACGTTCATCCATGCACATGCACATACAAGAACACAATGCTCATGCTCAAACACACATGCAAACACACATGCACACACCACACACACATTCATTCATGCACACACATAAACACAATGCTCATGTGTGTACACACATGCACACACATGCACACACACCATGCACACACACCACGCACATGTCATTCATGCACATGCACATACTTGCGCACACATGCACACACACCATGCACACGTTTATTCACCCACACACATAAACAGTGCTCATGCATGTACACCGTGCACACACATGCACACACCATGCACATGTCATTCGTGCACATGCACAAGTTTATTCACCCACGCACATAAACACAATGCTCATGTGTGTACACCGTGCACACATGCACACACCATGCACACACACCATGCACATGTCATTCGTGCACATGCACACACCTGCACACACCTGCACACGTTTATTCACCCACACAAACACAATGCTCATGTGTGTACACCGTGCACACACATGCACACACCATGCACACACACCACGCACATGTCATTCGTGCACCCGTACACACATAAATACTGTGTTCATGCACGTACACACATGCACACACACACTTGCACACACGTGCACATACCACACACACACACATAAACACAATGCTCACGTGTGTACACACATGCACACACATGCATGCACACACATGCACACACACCATGCACACACACCACACACATGTCATTCGTGCACACACACACACATAAATACTGTGTTCATGCACGTACACACGTGCACACACACACTTGCACACACCACACACACATTCGTTCATGCACACACATAAACACAATGCTCACGTGTGTACACACATGCACACACATGCATACACACCATGCACATGTCATTCGTGCACATGCACATACATGCACACACACCATGCACACACACACCATGCACATGTTCATTCGTGCACACAAACAATGCTCATGTGTGTACACACATGCACACACCACACACATGTCATTCGTGCACATGCACACACCTGCACACACATGCACACGTTTATTCACCCACACAAACACAATGCTCATGTGTGTACACCGTGCACACACATGCATGCACACACATGCACACACACCATGCACACACACACCACGCACATGTCATTCGTGCACACGCACACACATAAATACTGTGTTCATGCACGTACACACGTGCACACACACACTTGCACACACATGCACACACACCACGCACACTTTCATTTGTGCAAAGCACACACATAAACACAGTGCTCATGCACATACACACGGGCATACATGCACCTAAAACACCAATGGGAAAATGGGGAAACATACCCTTACAGGACAGGGGTAGGATGAAGGGGAAATCTCTTTTTTCTCTCAGTTCCTTTGGCTCAATTGACTTTTTTTCCCCAATAAGTGTACTTATTTTCATGGTTAAGGAATATGACTGACAACATTTTTGTGAGCTCTTTAGGCTTTCCCACATCACTTTCTCAACGACACACACAAGGCTGGCAGGCAGGTGGCTGCTCAGAGTCAAGGGGGTGGAGGGGAGGTAACGCACCCACAGGCATGACCAACAGGACACGGGCACCCTCCACGCTCCGAGGTACAACAGAAGCCAGCAGTTCCTGCAGCTGCCACTGCGACTTGGGGGTGACGGGGGTGGACAGTCAATGGAGGGGACAGAGGGAGGGAAGGGTCTGTGCTCCCAAGTCACAAAGGAAAATGGGAACCTCACCCACCCCCGAGGCTCTGCGTGCTCCACCTGGGCCACCCACGCCCCTGTGGGGTCCATACTGTGACTTCATCAAGTCCGTGGGTGGATCGAAGCAAGGATGGCCTTCCTCAAACAACACACAGAAAATGTGCTGGAGGTTATGGTGGGCGCTGCATCTCCATCTGCCCCTGAGGCTTCAGGCACCAACGGATCTGCTGGATCACACGGCCCAAGTGACCGAGCAGCTCACACAGTGGCCGGGACCTGTCCCAGGGCCTTCTCCTGTCCTCGGCCCCACTCAAAACTAGTGGCTTTTTAGGTCATTCAGCAAATTGGCTGGAGTAACACACTCAAAGGAGGAATATGTTGCCTCCAGAAACCCGAGAGACCCATTAGGTGTTATGCCTCTTATTTGGTTGTAGGAGGTGCCAGCCAATCCTTCACCTCCGAAGAAATATCTCCACTGGGTCCCTAGAAATTTCACCAAGGAAAGAGGTCTCTGAGTTATGGTTGGATTTACTTCCTGCCTCTGACATGCCGATGTCTTACTAGTATGTCTAGAGGATCTGCTAGTAATGTCGTCCATATCATGGACAAGTATGAAATCTTGTGGAAGGGAATGGCGGTCAAGGTCCCCGTGAAATAAATTACGACATCAGGCTGGAGATTCGGTGTCCCGCTGAGGTAGGACGGTGAAGGTGCCTCTTGCAGCAGAGAGCAAGCTGCTTGGGGGCCTTACGGACGGGGTGGAGAAACAGGCATCTTCCAGGCCAGTAGCTGCATTCTGGGTACCAGGCTTGTATTACTTTCCTTAAGCAATGAAACCAGAGCTGGGCCCGTGGCTGCTGCTGGAGCCACCACCTGGTTAAGCTAATGATGGCCATGGTCACTCTCCAGGGCCCACACACTTGGGCCAAGTAGGGGAGCCAGACAGGGCGTGGTGGGAGTCACCACTCCTGCACCGTCCGCATCCTTAATGGGGGCGCCAATCTCTGCAATCCCTCCAGGAGTATGGCGCTGCTTTGGGCTTACTATTTTCCCAGTAGAGACAGTTCTAGTGGTCCTACTTGGCCTTTCCTGCCCAGAGAGCCCTCACTCTACAGGTCTGGGAACTGCCAGGGCTGGGTATGTTGATTCTAATCAAGCATTCTGGAACTGGGGAGGTAAACACAGGATGGGGTCAGGGCCACGCCAGACCCGTGGAGAGAGACATGGGCTAAAACCCGTGGACCGCCTGGCCTCCGAGAGCCCTTACACTGACTGGACAACCACGATGGTTTGGGTCTCTTGGAGTCAGTGTCTGTTCAAAATCTGTAACCAGTAGTCCCTCAAAGCTCTGATTATTCTCTTCTCCCCAGTGCACAATTACCCAGATGAGAGCCCACAGATTCCTTTGGGGAAGACAGGGAGAAAGATGAACAGTATAAATTTTCAGTGGTGTACCAAGGTCCTTCCTCGAGTGGACCATGTCGCCCCCACTTCAAGGCATTCTGGGTCTATAACTGGCTCGGGTCTGGAATTGATGGAGGGGCCATGGCTCTGTTTTTATGTTTCAGGCCAGATTTTTCCTCACTTGACCTAGAATGTCTCTGCTGATGCAGATCAAGTGAGAATTCATTGCGCTTCCTCTATGTTTCACATCCAGCAATGCCATGATCAACCAGCCAACACCACAGGTCTCTGTGAGTCAGATGATTCTGACTACTGCTTTGACTCTGCTGTCCACCCCAGGAACCAAGCCCACCTTGCTTTTGGCTGGTGAGTGCCCTCACTTGGCCCCTGCCACCCTAGGATCCAAGTACTCCATTGTATTGAGGTTTTCCAGTTGAGTTGCTATGGTCCCTTCTGTAGGGTCTGACTTGCATAGAGGGACCACGGAGCTCTTCAGGGGTGCTAAAGGTCCCCACAGTCTTGGTGGAAGGTGCATCTTTTGGATACTGTGTAGGTGAATGGGTCTTAAATGACAGAGTCACTCCAATATCCCCATCCCTTTGAATCCCTTTCTCTACATTGGACCAAGGCAGCTCAGGCATTTCTAACCCACTCACCATGGGCCACCTTTTGGTCCACGTTTCAACCACCCAGGCTGTCAGAGTTGTCCCTAACCTCAAGTTGCAACGTTAACACAGAGTATCTGCTTGGTGAGCCCATGTCAGCTCTTTTTGATTTGGCCTGATCCAATGTTATTTTCCTTCCACTGTTATCCCACAGTCTTCATATCCATTCCTACACATTTCTGTGTATAAACTAGAAAATTCAAGTAGTTCCTTTGGAATGTAGCCCACTTCCTCATGGGTCACACTCTTTACCCCATCTTCAGGGCCTGCCAAGACCTCTGATTGCAGGTCTAGAAACACAGGGGAGGTAGGCAGGGTCATGAACATTGTCTTGCAGGACTGCTGCCTCAGAGGGGCCATATGGCCCTCAGGCAGTGCAGGGACTGGGGTGTTCTGTTGGGTGGGAGCTGTGTGTGAGGGGCACAGGACTCTTCCCCAGCATCAAACTCTTCACCCTGGCCGTGCTCCCAGATCCCATGATGTAGGGGTTATTGAATAAGTGTTTCCTAGGTTATGTAAGGGGTACACAAATCACACGATGACTTCTCAGGCCAGAAGAATGAGTCTGTAATGAAATCAAGTCACCTCCTGGTTGACCTTGCCTATGGCATTTGGTGACCTTAGGTGCAAAAGTCTGGAAGCCACACCTGTGACCTGACTGTCCCCTGCATTTACCCTGCACAGGTCCCAGCACCTGACCCTCCCCTGGCCCCTGCCTGAGTCTCCTCACCACTGTCTCTGTGGTTTGCCAAACACATGTAATCAACCTCCTGGACCCTTCCCCAGATCCCCAGGACCCCCACTCCACATCCATCCCATGTGGGGCTCTGGGTGCCCTTCCCTGTCCAGCCTGTGAGCCATGCTTCCCTGAACCTCAGGCCCAGGGAAGGTGAGGCCAACCTGGACTTCCCGCCACCATGTCCAGATGGAATGCAGACTCAGCGAGGGGACAGGAGGACACCTGTATTCCAAGGCTGGCTTTGCCTGCATCTCCTGGTTCTGGGTGGGATTGCCCATCTAAATGGAGCCCCTACTGCCAAGGACAATGGCCTGGGGCCTGCTCTCAGCCCCTCCAGCAGGCAGCAGCCCTGAACTGCCCAGCCCACTGGTGGCCTCTCTCCAGAGCTGGGCATCTGGGATGCAGGCTGACTGCACGTGTGGGAACCAGGCCACACCTGACAAGCCCAGAACGGGGGTTTACTACAGCTGTCCCCGCCTGCTTGCCTGGGCTGAGTCACTGAGGTGTGGCTCAGAACGGACCCAGGGAGGACCTGTGCCCTGTCCACTCCATCTCCCACCCCCATCCCTGGCCTGTGCAGCTTCCCCCAGGGCTGAGGCTTGTCCAACACCTGTGGGGAATGAGAGGGGAGAGCTTGGGTGGGCATCACTCAGTGTGCATGGCCACATAGTCCCCAGCGCCTCAGCAGGACTCACCCTCTCCTTTTGTTGCGGCAGGGAAGGGGATTTCACACCTCATTTGCTTGAAGGCCCAGAGCACCCCCATCCTTGTTTCTGCTCCGGATACCCAGGTTCCTGGGCTCACAGATGTTGACAGGCCGTGGTGTGTGCGCACAGAGGCACAGAGGGGCCGGATAGGATCCTCCCACCCCCCGCAGCACCAGTGACAGTGGCTGGGAATTCCAGTGCAAATGGGACGGCCAGCTCAGCACCCTCCAGGGCCCCCTGCCTGAGACGATGATCTCTGGCACCACCAGTGAGTCCCCAGTGGGGGGCTGTGTTTCTTACACTGCATGTTTTGGGGACAACAGGGAAAATGCAAACTCTCACCTCAGTGTGCTGAGGGTCCTGTCTTCCTGTGAAACCCCAGGGTGTGCGTACGGTACCAGGACAGTGTCTCACGTTACACATTGTCCTGGCGGCTGGTGACTCCTCAGGTATGTAGGGGCAAAGGCTCATGGCCTCTGCAACTTTCAAATAGTCAGATGGAAGATGTACAAATGTGGGGCATCCAGGTGGCTCAGTTGGTTAAATGGCCAACTCTTGGCTTCGGCTCAGGTCATGATCTCGGGTTCATGAGATCTAGCCCCATGTCAGGCTCTGCATTCAGTGTGGAGTCTGCCTAAGATTCTCTCCCTCTGATCCTCCTCCTACTCGCATGTGTGCTTTCTCCCTCTAAAATAAATAATCTTTTAAAAAAAATTTTTTTTTAAAGATTTTATTTATTTATTCGACAGAGAGAGACACAGCGAGAGAGGGAACACAAGCAGGGGGAGTGGGAGAGGGAGAAGCAGGCTTCCCGCGGAGCAGGGAGCCCGACGCGGGGCTCGATCCCAGGACCCTGGGATCATGACCTGAGCCGAAGGCAGACGCTTAATGACTGAGCCACCCAGGCGTCCCTAAAAAATTATTTTTAAAGAAGAGAATGTACAAATGTACGCACATAAAACACACGAAGATGCGTCAACACTCAGCTGCTGAATCAGAGGGTCTACAGTGCTGGGCGCACTGCACCTGAACACTCACGCAGCCTCAGACTTTCCACATGCACAGCAGGGACAGAAACTGGTAATTGCTGTGTGCAGCAGGATCTGAGTCCTTTCCTCGGAGGCTGGTTCAACCAGGTGACTGAGCTGGGAGCAGCCCACGTGGAGCTCTACTGGGAGGCACGGGGAGCATCACTGGGAGGCAAGGGGAGCACTTACTGGGAGGCAGGGGGAGAACCTACTGGGAGGCACAGGGAGCCCCTGCTGGGAGGAACGGGGAGCATCATTGGGAGGCACGGGGAGCACCTACTGAGAAGCATGGGGAACATCTAAAGGGACCATATGGGAGTACCTACTAGGAGAATATGGGACTATGCACTATAACCACTGAACGTGGTGCAGGATGTGGAGGCTGAAACTGGCATTTTTGCATATAAGCTGGGTCTCTGGGTGAGGCCTCCGCCCTTGGCAGCCAGGACCCTGCGCTCTGGTTGTTAACACCTTGGAGCCTGCAAGCTCGGGGACAGTCCCAGCCTGCATGAGCTGGGGGAGGGGGGCTTAAGCTGTGACAGCACCCACTCACCAAGTAGGTGGTGCAAGGGTTTTGTGTGTGGTGCTGTACCTGGCTGAGGTCTGAGCCCAGCCCAGGAGTCCAGGGCTGCCCTGTCATGCTCACCTGGGATTTTGCTCACTCAGGAGGGTGGGGCGCTGGCACCCTGGGGAAAAGAGGTGGACTTGCCCTCCACACAGGGCTGGGAAGATCCGAATGTGGCTCAGAAAATGCGGGCCGGGCTGGGCTGGAGTAGAGCAGGTGGGCTTGGGGCGGGGGGTCCCTCAACACCACCTTCCCTCAGGACAGCACCAGGAGCTATTGGACTACTGTTAGTGCCCAGGTCCCTGCAGAGCAGACTGGGGTGGCCTGGGCTTCTCCTGGACCTGGGAGCTCCTGCTGACTGGGGCACCTCCTCCCTCCTCAATTCCTGTGCTTGGCTGTTCTCTCTCTAACTTCTTCTGGCCCAGGGAGGAATACCCTGGCTCCCAGCTCCAGCGAAAGCCCTTGGAGTATGTAGCTGCTTGAGGACAGAGGCCCAGATGCTGGGACCCACCCAAACCTGGCTCAGCAGCTGGTCACTTGAAGTTCTAGCCTATGCACACATCTGACCAGCCATACTAGGATCCTCTGGGATGTCAAGCCATCATGTCCATGTCTCATACAAATTCATCTTCTACTGTAGTTAGTCCCTCCTGAGTCCACCTTGGGGAGGCCATGGGGAGGCCATGGGGTCCTCCTTCCCTGTGGGGTGTTATCTCAATGTTGGGGTCCTTCTTCCCTGTGGGGTGCTGTCTCAATGTTGGGGACCCTCCTTCTCTGTGGGGTGCTGCCTTGAGGGAATCTGGATGCAGAAGCATTTCCACTGGTGTGATGGTTGTGGGATCACAGGTCACCACCCTGGGGTCAATGATCTGTTCAGGGCCAGCAGAGTGAGGTGCTGTCAAGATTTGAAGGCCCAAAGTGGCTGTTGTCAGCAACAGTGATGGTGGGGTGCAGGGATGATCATATCACTTCAGCTGTGCCCACTGCTGAGCCCCAGACCAACCCAGGGCAGGCACCATACACCTGGCTGGTCGGCCAGCGCCTGGCCCCATGGGCAAAGGGCAGGGGTGGAACCCCTCAGTTCCCAGCCCAGCTGGCTGCCCACTTTCTCCCTCCTACCTTTCTCTGCACAGATGGTAGACTGTGCTGGCAAATTAGGTTAGGGAGGCGTTTAGGTGAGGGTTACTGGGTTGAGGCTGGCTAGCTCATTTTACGTCTAATTACATGTTGCTCACTGCAGTTGCTAAACATAAATCACAAGTGTTCGGCCACAATTACAGTAATTATGTCCCTATGAGAAGGTCAGCAAAAATGACCTCAGAGGGGAAGCAGTGTGACAGCAGTGAGTCAGGAGACCAGGGGTCTGAGTGGGGAAGGCACTGGGCCATGCTTGATCCTCCCTAGGCAGGTAGGGGGCTGGTGGTTTTCATATGGATGACAAAGGGCAAGGTGGAGAGGGTGATCAGCAAAAGTTTCTGTAAGTTTCCAGTTTCTCGGGGAGGCAGCTGATCCTTCAGTGGGCAGATTCAGGTGACAGGTCATTTTGAATAGCAGAATGACCATCAGTACACACTCAAAAACCTCAAGACTGCGCAGAAAATAAAAGTGTTTACAGTGGTTCAACCATGTTAGCAGCTCAAAGAACTCGCACTGTGGGGAGCACGCTGGGGAGCCGGCCCCCACATGAAGGCCCGAACCCTGCCGAGAGCCAGGTTGGCACCTTGACACCTGAATCGGATCTACAGAGCCAGGCTTATGACGCCCATCTGGTATGAAGCTCTGTGTGACGATATCATGAAGCTAACATCACCCTGAGAATTGAGACACCACCCACTTTGCAAGTAACTGAGACTCGGAAAAGACCCCGACCACACAGGCCATGTGAACCGGACCAGGGAGGGGCCGTGTCTGAGCCTGTCCACCTACCACCCACAGGACCTGTACCCACTCTGATACTCACAGGCTGGGAGAGGGCATCCAGCCCCTCAGACCCCACCTCCAGCAAGTGTCAGGCACACAGTCATAATCGTGGTCAGTCCTGGCCACACTGGAGGCCACAGCTGCTGGCGCGGGGTGTGGGGGGCTCTCTCTGCCTGGCCACGGCCTGCCTTCCGAGGCTGGCCCTGGTCAGGGGCCATAGCCCTGGAACCCATCACAGAAACATGCCCAGGAAGCATCTGGTAAACATTTCTTGAGTGGAAGACAGGTGACAAGTGAATGTTGATACTAACCGGAATTTGGGCCACAGACTTGCCCCACCCTACACATGCTTCGGTGTGGACCCATAGGGTGGGGCGGGTGGCTACGTGGGCAAGCGACCTGCATCTGCCCTCCCTCATAATATTCACCTCGTAGGGCACGCTGAGTTGTGCTGGGGGCTGCTGTCCCCACTGAGCCCATGCCTGAGCCCTGTGCCCTGTTCCTGTGGTCATGGAAGGTACTGGGGCAGGATGGTGGGGCCCGGCCTCCTTGGCTGCTCCCTTCGTGAGCAGGTGTGAAGGGGCAGCTTTGCCTCTGTGACACCAGCAGGTCCTGGTCTGGCACCCCACCGTCCAACACTCCCTCTGGTGTTTGGAGGACAATGAGTGCAGGAAGTCTCCGACTGTTGCTCTGGATGCCATGATGCCCAGCTCTTTCCCACTGTGGGTGGGGGCAGGTGCTACTGTTCCCTCTTGCTGGGTTTAACTGGGGAAATGCTCACTGGGAAGTGACTCCCAGCCATCCGTGGATGAGCACACTCCAAGATGCCCTTAATGCCAGGGAGGACCCACATGCCTAGCGGGCAAGAAACTTTCTGGTTCATAATCAATCCCACAGGGGTTTCTTTGTTCCTGACCGGGCCCTAGTGGGTGAAGTGGGGCAGGTGGTCACTGGCAGCCTCGGACAGTCATGACCCACCTCACCCTGTTGTCCCCAGACCCAAACATAACATGCTCCCTAAGCCTGACACCACAGGCACCAGGGACCCATTTATGGGGACATTTCATTGCAGGGTCAGGAGGGGTCAGCAGCCCCACTTTGCCAGGCACACAGGTACCCAGGCGGCCCTGAGCATCGCTGAAGCATAACGCTCCCCAGGAGCTGAATGAAGCCCCAGGAACCAGTTCCGCTGCTACGGTCCCACCCCATGGCTGGACTGGAGGCTTGTCAGGAGGAGGGAAATCTGGAAATTCCTGCTTCAGAGACCCTCAGGAATCTGGAGGTACCTGTGTCCCCAGAAGGGAGGGCCTGTCACAGAGCCTTAGGTCTGAGCAGCAAGGCCAGGCTCTTCCCAAGATCCTGCTGGACTCGTCCAAGAACACTACCAAGTGAGCAGGATTCCCTCAGCTCTTGTTTTTAATTAGTAGATGTACTATTTTAGGTTTACAGAGAAACTGAGCAAAGAGTTCCGATGTACTTCCCCCCATCCCCCCATTATTAACATTTTGCACTGTACTGTTGTTATAATCAATTAACTGATACTGACATATTATTAACAAAAGGCTGTACTGTTCAGTCTTGTATGTTGTATGGATTTTGACAACTGCACATCCCGTATGCACCACTGTATTGTCCTAGTTTTAGGGAAGTGGACCTGGGCACAGGTGGTTTTGCAGTCCTCCAGGTCACAGAGCCCTGAACCTAGGATGGGAAACAGCTCCACACTGCCCCTGAGATGGCCTCTGCCTGTTGGTTCCGTGGTCGCTAGGGGATTCTGAAACCTTCTGAAACTTCACTCAGGCCAGTAGCACTCAGTCTTGGCATTTGTAACATGAGGGGGCCCTAACGCTGCCTCTGACCCTTCCCTGGTGTGGAGCCCTGGATCCTGACAACCCGTTAGAGGCAGCTTCTTGACCACAGGCAGAGCTCTGGGTACAAGGTGCTACAGAGCTGCGTGGACATGGCTGTGGGTAAGAGGTGGTTGCAGTTTCCAGATTCACAACCAGCAGGTTCCTCTCCCCAGGTGCCCAGGTGCCAGGTGTCATTAGCACTTCTGCACCCAGGTACCTGCAGGGAAGGCAGGGGCACACACTCCAAAGGGGGTGGGGTGAGGGGTGCATGAGGCTTCCAAACCTGGAATGCACACATGTACTCCTCAACCTCAAAGCTGCCCATGGGTCTCGGGGTGACATCCCTTCTTATGACTGGGCAGGACCCAGGGGTGGGGGTTGACTTTCCCAGTCCAGGGCTTTTCTAAACAGATCCTTCAACTGTAACCACCTTCAAGGTGTCTGACTTCCCCCTAACCAGACGAGAAGGGTACAACGTACAAACCAACAGGTGGAAGAGGTCACTCCCCTCCCCACAGGTCACTTGAAATTCCTCCTGAAATATATCTTGGCTGGAAAAGAAATACTAAAACAAGGTCTGGTTTCTCCACCACTTGATGCTTTTTGAGGCTCTGGAGCTCAGACCAACACCAGAGAGTTTGAGAAAGCAGAAAAGCCTGCTTTTGTGAGCACAGGGTGGCTACGTGGAGCACCATGGTTCCCTCCCTCTGCCTGGTAGACCCTCTTCATCCTTCCAGGATGATGACCAGGTAGGACGGTAGACCTGGGAGTCCCCCACCCATCCTCTAAGCAGACCCAGCCCGGGGTCCTGGCCTCAGGCCCCCAAGCCAGAGGAGGACACCTTTCCCATCAGAGCTGGGGCTGCTCGTGCTCCTCTTGTCCCCCCACTGGATGTTAGGCACATGGTGGCCCCAGTGACTACCTGGTGAAGGAAGCTGCTGCCATCACACTGTACTCACCAACTCACCATGTTGGGTCCTGCTAGGACAGGGGTCTCAGTGGGGGATTTTGCACACGGGGCATTTGGCAGTACCTGGAGACAGTATGGGTTGCCAAACCTGGCTGGGGTGATGGCATCTAGAGCATGGGGGCCAGGATGCAGCTAAAATCCTACAGCGCACCAGACCGTCCCCGGGAGGAATCAAGCTGAGGTTGGTGAAGCAGGTACTAGACCAACTGCGGAGTGGGGATGGTGAGGGCGAGCAGGCAGAGCTCCGCAGTGACGCGCAGGAACTGCGGCCCAGAGCCCTTCTGTGGAGTGGATACTCCAGAGTCCACGGTCCGCTCCGTAGTGAGTCAGCCACGTCACCAGCCGCAGCTGGGCTTCCCCTCCCACGTGGGTCGCAGACCCGGACTGAGTCGGAACCTCTGCAAAGCACACTCGGATTCTGCGTGGGTTTGGATGCCAGGAGCATCTCCTGATGGAATCAGGCTGGTCAGGAGCCCCCACTACAGCCCAGTGGCCATTCCCGGCTCAGTCTGCGCGACGGGGTCACAGCGCCGCCACTGCGGCCGGACCCGCTGGCCAGGCGCTGGCTCGGGTCTGCATTTACTTGGGGTCTCGGGTTTCTTCCCCGTCCTGCATCGTACCGGCCGGGACGTGCCGCTGCCCCGTCCTTCTCCTGCTGGGGAGTCTCTCTCGGACCCCGGGCCCTCGAGCTGCCTCCTCCCATCCGCTGAGCCGCCCCCCGACCGCCGGCCGGGGCACGCAGGGCGCGGAGCTCCGAGTGCGCACTCAGGGCGGAGTTCCGGCGCGCGGGGCGGGCCCGGGGCGGGGGCGGAGCGGCCGGCCGGGCCCGCCCCCCAGCTGAGCCGGGACCGGGACCGTGGACTCGCCTACTTCAGAGGCTCGGGTGGCGGCGGCGGGGTGCGGAGCTGTTCGTGCAGCTCCGGCGGCTCCAGCGGCTCGGGTGGCCCCGGCTGCGGCCGGGATGGGCGGGCGGCCGCGCCGGGTGCGCGGGGGGCGCACGACGTGACTCGCCTGGACTTGGAGGCCCGCCCGCGCGCCCGGCCGCGCCGGGTGGAGGGTCTGCTCGGTGGGCGCGGACGCGGGGTCGGCGGCCAAGCGGGAGCCGGAGCATGCGGGGCGCGGCGCGGGCGGCCAGGGGGCGCGCGGGGCAGCTGTGGCCGCGGCCCCCCGCCCCGGGCCCTGGCCCCCCGCCGCCGCCGCCGCCGCCGCTGCTGCTGCTGCTGCTGGCCGCGCTGCTGGGCGGCGCGGGCGCGCAATACTCGAGCGACCTGTGCAGCTGGAAGGGGAGGTGAGTTCGCGCGGCGCGACCCCGGCCCTTGGGTCTACTGCCCTCCCTTCGCGTGCGCTCCCCTCCCGGGCCCGCCGACCGTGCGGGGGCGCGGCCCCGGGCCGGCCCCGGGAGGGGACTCGGGGGCCCGCTCTCCCGGCTGAGTCCTGTCCCCGTCGCCCCCGCCCCCGGGTCTAGAACAAAAGAGCCCGCGGCGTCCGGGTGCCCTGGCCGGGAGGACGCCCAGGGGGAGGTGCACCCGCCGCGCGGCGGGGTCAGCCCCGACCCGGCCCCTCACTCGCCCCGCGCCGACCCCGCATTGGAGGCGGGCGGGGGTCGGTCCTCCGGCCCTTCCTGGCTCTGCCCGCGGCGAGGACTTGCGCGCCCTGGGCGGGAGGAGCCGGGCCTGCGCTCAGGGCCGAGCGGGAAGGGCCGGCGGATCCTCGGGAGGGAGCAGAGGGCTTCGGTGGACAGAGCCGGGCCCTGGCGCGGACCGCGGCGGGGACCACGCCTGTGCGTGCGGAGGCTCGTGGGCGGACACCTGTGCTCGGGCCGAGTGCGGGGCCCGCTGTGCACCCCCCACCCCCGTCCCCGCCCGGGACCCGATGAAGGTCAGGCCGCCCTTGGCAGCGCGCGCGCTGGGCTCAGCGACCACCCCCCCCCCACGCCCCTCCGCTGTGGCAGGCGAGGACTTTTTTTTTAAACTGAAGTGTGACAAGCAGAAAGGAGTGCAAGTCACAAGTGTGCGCGGGCGGGGCGCCTGAGGGCACAGCTCCTCGGGGTGAGAAACCGCCATCCGCCAAGGGCGCCCTCAGCCCCGCGGCAGGCAGCTCGCAGTTGGAAAATCGGGTTTTGTGCGGGTGAAGGAGTTTGCAAAGGGAGATGCGCACCTCCTCCGAAACTGTGGGCTGGGGCTGCCCGCGGGTCTCAGTGTCCGGGTGTTCGATGGAACAGGGCCTCCACCCAAGCCCCTTGGCCTTGACGTCTGATGGGAAGGCTCCCGCGGCTTCACACCTCATGCTGGGGGGTATCACGGGCTTATTTTGAGTGAAGACAGTTTTTCCGAGAAGGTTGTGCTGGGCTCTGCGTCAGCAGGGCAGCCGCTGGTCATCTTGGGTACTTACAGACCCAGTTCTCCGTGGACACTGGCAATTACCCTGCCCCCTACTTCTTTCCACCCCTCCTAGAGCCAGGGTCCTGGGCTCCAGAGGTTGGGCCTGTGGTGGCCTTCTCCCTGCCGCACAAACTCTCCCTGTACACAC
>NC_138383.1:68801-88429 GCF_054177405.1 Leptonychotes weddellii | reverse complement strand
GAACTGGAGGGTATTATGCTAAGCGAAATAAGTCAATCAGAGAAAGACAATTATCATATGATCTCACTGATATGAGAAATTTGAGAAATAAGACAGAGGATCATAGGGGAAGGGAGGGAAAAATGAAATAAGATGAAACCAGAGAGGGAGACAAACCAAAAGAGACCCTTAATCTCAGTAAACAAACAGGGTTGCTGGAGTGGAGTGGTGTGGGTGGGATGGGGCGGCTGGGTGATGGACATTGGGGAGGATATGTGCTATGGTGAGCACTGTGAATTGTGTAAGACTGATGAGTCACAGACCTGTACCCCTGAAACAAATAATACATTATATATTACTAAAAAAAATTAAAATAATAAAAAATTAAAAAAAAATAAAATGAGACGTGAGCAGAAGTGTGAATGAAGTGAGGGCCAGCTATGCATGAGCTTGGGGGAAAAGCTTTCCAGCAGATGAACAGGATGTACAAAGGTCCTGAGGTAGGGGTGCATGTTTGAAGGGAGCCAAAGCCCAGAGTATCTGGAGGACAGTGAGGATGAAGAGGACAAAGGGCCACTGCAAATGGTGAAGCACCGTAAAGACTTTGGGTTTAATTAGAAATGAGATATGAGAGAGCAGCATCATGACCTGTCTTTTCAAAATAATCTTTTTGGCTCTTTGGTGAAGAACAAGACTGGGCAGGCAGGAAGACAGCAGAGGCTGTTGGGAGACTACAGTAATGCAGGTCCTGGTGAAGTGGCTTCCACCAGCAGAGGGTGGTGGTGGATTTGGAACATGTTGTAACAGTGGGGCCATCAGGAAATCAAGGGTGGATGTGGGGCTACTGAGAAAGAGCTGAGTTGAGATGATGCCGGGATTTTGACCTAAGCATCTGGAAAACAGAGATTTCAGGGGTGGCTGGAGGGCTCTGTTTTCGATGTCCTGGGAAAGGAGCTGGGGGTGGGGGAGACCACCCATGTTGGGGTGTCCTCAGGTGGTGAGCCTGAGGACACCCCAACATCCAAAAGTGGGGGAGTAGGTACCTCCAGTACAGGAGACTGAGGAGGAGCCAGGAGAGGGGTTCCTGAGACCCTGTGAGGAAGCACTTAGAGCCCAGTGCTGGGCTGTCCTGCTCAAGGCACAGAGCCTGAGGCTTGTCCTCCCTCCGCTTGTCTGCCCCCCCACCCCTGTGTCTCTGCCGCTGAGGGCCTCTGAGAATGGTATGGTCTGGGGTCGGCTGTCTCCCTTCTCCCCTTGGGCCCTCCCCGGCCCTCCCCGCTCTAGCATATTAAGTTTCTGGCTGCCTCCTGGGCCACCCAAACAAGACAAGCAGGAAAAACTGGCTTGATCCTGGAGGTGCAATTCCAGCTTTGCTTCTGGCCTGTAAGGGGGGGTTCACAGGCCATCGCTGTGGGGGGTCTTTCCTCTGAGGTGTGGCCTCCAGGTAACTGTCCCCTACCTGGTATCTGAGAGCTTCTGTCTGCAGCGGCCTTGCAGGGCTCAGCCTCCTCCAGGAACACTTTCTTGTGGAGAGATTCCAGCAGGACATAATCCACGAAGGACAAATTAATTTGTTGTCTGGTTTTTCCTGTCAAGAAAGAAGAAGAGATAAAGCATGGAGCTTGTGTCCTTTAGAAACAGGCCACACAACCTAACCAATAGATCTGTTCTGGGCTGTGGTCAGTCAGGGCAGAGGGGGACTCATGCGGGAGCTTTGTGCTGGAACAGGAAGGGGGCAGATGAGAAGGCCATGGCAGAGAAGGGGGAATAGAAGACAGCAGCTCACAGCCCCCAAAAGTAGCAGAGCAGAGGCCAGAGACGGAGAGACAGGGCTCGGGATGGAGGAAGTCAGAGAGACTGAGGCACCAAGCCACACACCCAGGAGGCTTTGGGTCCATGGGCCTCGGCACGTCCTCTGTGGCAGGTTCCTTGACCTGTCTAAGGGGAAAAAAGGCATTAAAAAAAAAAAAAGCTTAAAAGCATAAAGTTGAAAAAAATTCCAAATGGCTGCACTAATCCTTCAACAAGCTCGATTTTAAAGTAACCTTTTTTGTCCTTTCCACAAACCTCCCCTCCTCCCTTCTTAGCCTTTTGTTTCAGGAGCCCTAACCCTAACCCTAACCCTGAAAACAACTAATGAATTCCTGTATCTCCCTGGAAAGCCCCCAGCCCCTTCCCTGGGGCAGGGCGGGGCGGGGCGGGGTGGGGTGGTGGGGCGGGGTTGGGTGGCGGGGCTGGTGCAGGTTTTTGAAGGCCAGAGCTGACTGCAGTTTCCTTTGCCTGGCAAAGCAACGAAGCTCTCTGTCCTCTTTATCCTAAACTCTGTCTTTGTATTATATTTTGGCTCCAAAGTACAGAGGTCTGTTTTTGACAAAATTAGCTACCTATTTAATTAATTACACCACTTAACTACCTATAAAACAGGCCACTGTGTGGGGGACAAGGATGCCCTCTCAGGCCAAGGGCCAAACTCTGGTCAGGCTCTCTCGCACTCTCTTCTTGCCTAGGCCGCATTCTCGGTCTGCTGAGCTGTCTTAGCAAGGAATCCCCCACCCTGACCCTAACCAACCTCTTCTCCCTATTTCTCCATTCCCATCCTCTCCTGCCCATTGGGTATGAATCCCCACTGCTCCCTGTTATTTCGGGGCTTGAATTCAGTGTCTCCCCACTATTGCCAAGGTCTTGAATAAAGTCTTTCTTGCACTTTCCAGCAGGTGTTCAGTGAATAATTTCCTTCCCGAGGGCTGGGAGAGAGAGCGCTGTGAGTGCCCGGCAGCGCCCGAGAGCACTCAGACCCCTGTCTGCTTGCCGCTCTCAGTGACTGGCGCTCCAGTGGTGTGTCTGGCCCCAAGAGGGCCACAGACACACGCACGAACCTTGAAACAAAAGGCTGACGCCCATGGACAGACACCCTCCTGTGGCAGCAGGGTGAAGGACTTCCTTGCGGTGGCAGCAGGCAAAGTCCTTAGATGCCAGGTGTACTTTTTGAACTTTAGGCAAATGTGGAAATATCACCTCTTGGTACAAGTCCTGTGGAAAAGTAAGTGGAAGGTCAGATCTCCCACCTCTGGTGCAGAAATAGGGAACTCGGGGGAACTGACCTGTGCTAAGGCAAAAGGCTGCTATCCTCTTGAGGCCTCTTAGGATAGGCATTGTTAGGTCTTGTGAACGTCCCAAGCCTCCAATCTCAGCAGCCTACTGGGCAATGGTCAGGGGATGCAAGAGCATTTAACACCCTGGCCCACCCAGCTAACCTGCTCTCACAAGAAAAGAATGCAGACTAATCATTAGGAATCACGATATAAGCATATTTGTGGTGACTTGTGTATATACCAACTTTTAGAATAAGGGTCTGGATACCTGCTGGACCTTGTAACACACTCAGACCTAAAATGTAGGTGTCAAAAACTCCAGACCTAATAGACGGTAGAAAGATGTATTCTTTCTACTGCAGGTTAATAAGGGAGTCCTGCGGCTGAGGATGACGAAGTCAGCCTGATTATCTATATTTACAAAGCAGGGACAGTAGCTGCTGACAGCCCAGAAAGTGTCAAAGCTCCTCCCTGAAACTGGAAAGTCTGTGGGTTCAGAGCCAGGCGCATGCAGCAGTCAGAATTCCCGGGGGATGTCTAATCGCAGCCCACAGTAGGGGCCAGTAACAGTGCTGTTTGAGTTAACGAACATGGCACTTTACTAACTTAAGTTGCCCTGAGGTACTCACCAATGAAAAGACAAGGGAAGAGTCCCTAAATGTCCATAAGAAAGAAAGGACTTGCCCTTTTAAGTCAGCACCCCCTAGTGTACTCCTAAGGAACCTTGCTCAACGAATGATGAGTAGAGAATCTCTGCATCCCAGGGGACCACAGTCTTCACCGGCCACTACAGCCGGCCGCTGAACTTTCCTTGCCCACTCGAAAGTGGAGGTGACCCCCAAGAAGGGCTCTGTCAGATGCAAGTGCAAAGCAGTTTTCAAAACAGTTTTCTGTTCAGAGTGTGGTTTAACCGTTCAGGGAGAGAGTTCAAAGGAAAACCACTGTGGGAAAGCGGGTGAGAAAGGCGCACAAAGGGTCTGGGGCGCCCTTTCACACCAGCCTCAGGTCTGGCTCAGGACGGGGCAGCGGGTCTCTCCTCCCACGTTCCGCAGGGAGGACCGAGGGCAGCTCAGCGAGCCACAGAAAAGGGCACCTGAAGCTACAGAGGGGCTCCCTTGGGACAGCTTCCAGCTTCCCAAGTAATGAGGTGGGCTAAAGGCACAAGGGTGGAAGCAGAGCAGCCTAGAGTTCATGTTTGCACAGGCAGGGACAGGGCCGCCCTCTCCCGCCCTCCCCATCTCTGGCCCTAGCTCTCAGACACGTGCACACACACACACAAGCCCACTGATCCACTCCACGTGTGACGTAACACAGAGGTACAGAAACCAGCCGCGCAAGGAGAGAAGACAAAAGGAACCAAAAAGATGTGGGCAGCCACCCCAGGGGCAGTACCAAGGCCGCAGCTCTGGGGCGTCAACGAGCAGCCAGCAGATCACCCAGCAAACGTGAAAGAGGGCCAGGGAGCAGCAGCAGCTGCTACTCCCCACTGGCACCACCTGCTTGCAGAGACACGACTAGTGGCCAGGCGGAAGGTGCGTTTCAGTCATCCCCAGACTCCTACATCTAGTTGCACAGACCCCCGGGAAGGAGGAGGCCCACAGAGGGGTAGTGAGTTGGCCTGGGAAGAAAATGCTGCAACATCTGTTTCTCCATTAAAATATCAGCTCCAACTAAAGACATGAGATTATGCCTTTACTACAATCAAAAGCAGAAAATGTACAACGTGTTCAGTAATGTAGATTGTTTGAAAACAGAAGAGTCCCCCTCTCTAGAATTCGTGAGGGTGTTGGGGGGGGTGTAAAGGCCGTGTCTGTGTAGAGCCCGCAGAGAGGGCCAAACAGCAAGGAGCCCTCAAAGGAGCAGGGGATGAGGCACGTAGTCACACAGGATGAGATGCAGCTCCCAGGACCGAGTGTGCAGACGCCCAGGGACAAGGCGGAGCCTTGTAGACGGGCACCTCCCTCCAAAAGCTTCCCACCAGCAACTGTTGTTTCTGATGTGGTGTTTCACTGTTAAACTATTGTATAGGAAAAGCCATTCTAAAGATTTGGAGATGTGTTTGCCCTTAGCCCCATCTGGAGCAGGCCCCCTGCTCATGCCCACCAAGGCCAGGCTCAGCCAGTGCGGAGCAGGGAGCTCTGAAGGCCCCGGCTGGAGGACCTCACTGCCGGCCAGATATCAGCACTGCTTCTCCAAGTGGCACACGAGCTGAGAAGACCCAGGAATTTGGTAAGCGTGAGGGAGGCAGGAATCAGGTTGCACAGAGCAGTGGCTTCTAAACATGGTGACCATGACCCTGGTCAGAAAGACATTTTATATGAGGGAAGAAAGCCCCGCACACACGAGCACACATACACGTGCATGCAACACTCTCACATGTGAACACATACACATGCACGCACAACACACACAGGTGCACGCGTGTGCCTGCTCAAGTGACAGAAGTGCTCAGCACTTGCTACCAGAGGCAGCTGCTCTCTATTAACTGATGGGAATGTTCCCTCCGATTTGCTCTGTGCGTTTTTGCTGAGACAGGTGTCATGTGCAGGTGGGTGTAGCTCTCCCACGCATCTTCATGGAGTGAGGGTCAGTGATGCCTGCTCCTTCACTAGCGCCCACCCTGTGCCTGGTGCCAGGCCCTTCACTGAGCTGATCTCGCGGCTCCTGTCTTCCGGAGGATGAAGCCCAGGCTCAGAACAGACAGCCCCGGCTGCCTGCACATTCCTGAATCTCTGTGGGCAGTATTGGATTGCCTTGGAGTAGGACACGGTACCGGGGTATGCCATGACTTATTCAATAGTCCTTTCACTTCACATAAACAGAAGTTATTGTGCCCAACTTTTTCTTTATTGTAAATAATGCTAAAGGAAAGACCTCTGCCTAACTTTCCATACCCATTAGAATCCTTCAGATAAAGCCCCAGAAATGGGGGTGGTCCATTGAAGGGTAGGCATTTCTGACTCCCTTGCAGTGCGTTGCTGACTTGCTCTCCAGAACGCCTGGGCCGATTTACCTTCCGGTGGCAGGTGGGATTGGCCATCCCACCCAGCTTTGCAGCCCGGGGCCCTGGCATCCTCTCTATCCCTGCCTTTGCTCAACCCCCTTCAAAGCTGAGCCAGGTCAGTTCAGGCAGCATAGAGGCAGCCGGGGCCTTGGCAGCAGGCAAGTCTGGAGCTGAGACCAACTGACCGTCACCTCAGTTTTCTTATGTGGAAACATGAGCACGGTCAGCACTAAACTCCTGTTGGCCTTGGCTGTTCTGCAGATCCCCCTATGGCTCAGCTGGGCTTGTTGCTGCTGAGGCCCACCAGATGGGACCCCTGGGAGGGCAGACACCTCCCAGACGCCTGGGTGCTCCTCAGAGTACCTCACGCAGGTACTTGGTTAAAACAAAACCACCCTTTCATTCTCGGATGATGGGCTGCTGCAGGCACACGAAGGCGTGAGTGTGCCCGGGTCACTCCTGGGTTGCTCCCAAGGGCTGGTGTGCCTGCACCCTGGGGCAGGGTCCCTAAGTGGAAGGCTGTTTGTTGTCACATTCCCCAGCTGCCTCCACTGGGTGCTGCAGGGCAGGGATGGGTGGGGAGGGGGCCTCACTGGTGCTGAGCTGGGAGGGGGGCGCGGTCAGGGCCAGCTGCACAAGTGGTGTTCTAAAGGCCCTCGGCAGAGCCTCAGATGCGCTCCAGAGAAGAGCAGGGTGCCTGTGTGGCCATGGGGCATGGTTTGCAGACGATGTGCTGAAGGAGACCTGGGGGTGTGGGGACAAAAAGCTGACCCTCTAGTGTCCACACATTGGGAAGGACTCTGGGCTCCAACAGCCATCCTTTCCTCCTTCCTCCAAACTCAAGAAACATTCTGAATTCCAAAATGCATCTGTTCCCAAGGGTTTTGCGGGAAGGCCTGTGGCCCTCAGTAACATAGTGGAAGGGGGTGAGAAAGAGGGCAGCACCCTCAAGGCCCCTCAGGGCCCTCTTACCAGCCCAGAGAGGACCCCCATCTGCCCAGTGTGGGCTGGGAATTGGTCACTGCGGCTGGAGGCACTCTGACAAATGATCTATGCCCACGGCACACGATTCCACAGGAAAGCACAACCAAGGCACTTCCTAACCTGCTAAACTGGTCACTAGGGCAAGGAGGACTATGTATTCATAAACTGAAATTGGTGGATTATTGGAATTATTGAGGGCTTTGATTCTACATTATCCTTAAAAATCTGGCTGCCACACGTGCTAACGATTGGAAATCTCCTAGTGCACTTGCACATACAAATCATATACACACTTGTACACACACCCCACATGCTTGCATGCATACACACGAATCATACACATATGTGCACACAGTCACACACAAATCATAGACACGCTCTTGCACACAAATTCACACACTTACACACAAATCATATGCACACTCATGCCCACCCACATGCCCAACTCATACACACACATGCGAGCACACACGTGCACACACTCACACATGCACACACAACCCTCCACACAGGGGCACAGTGATGCTGAAAAGCGTAGGACACAATGTTGCCTGGAGTCCTCACATCCATTTCTCCTTCAGTCTGTGACAGTCTCTCATTCTTTCTTGGTTTTTCGACCTTTGACACCTTGAAGAGAACTGTTCAGGTATTCTGTGGAAATACCTGATGTTTTCTCATGTTTTGATTGGGATTATGGATTCGGGGAAGAATACCCCAGAGGTGAAGTGCCTTTCTCATCACATCACGTCGGGACATGTGATACTATCACGACTTGCCACGGCGATGCTGACCTTTGCCGCGTGGCTCCCCACTGTGAAGCCACTCTTCTGTTCACGTTCTGTCCATTAGAAGCAAGTCATGAAGTGCAGCCCACACACAAATGGGCAGTGGTGACTGGGCTCTGTCCCCTAGAAGAAGGAGCATCAGGGTGGCTCAGTTGTTTAAGCATCTGACTTTGGCTCAGGTCATGATCTCAGGGTCCGGGGATGGAGCCCCGTGTAGGGCTCCCTGCTCAGCGGGGAGCCTGCTTCTCCCTCTCCCTCTGCCCCTCCCCCTGCTCGTGGGCTCTCTCTCAAATAAATAGATAAAATCTTTTTTAAAAAGTTTTTAGGGTGCCTGGGTGGCTCAGTTGGTTAAGCGACTGCCTTCGGCTCAGGTCATGATCCTGGAGTCCCTGGATCGAGTCCCGCATCGGGCTCCCTGCTCGGCAGGGAGTCTGCTTTGCCCTCTGACCCTATCCCCTCTCATGTGTTCTCTCTCATTCTCTCTCTCTCAAATAAATAAATAAAATCTTTAAAAGAAAAAAAAGTTTTTAAAAACCTTCTATATAAATTAATGATATTTAGGGGAGATACTTTGAGACTACGCAAATATCTGCTTTCTTTTTTTTTTTTTTAATTTTTTTTTTTAAAGATTTTATTTATTTATTTGAGAGAGAAAGAATGAGAGACAGAGAACATGAGAGGGAGGAGGGTCAGAGGGAGAAGGAGACTCCCTGCCGAGCTGGGAGCCCGATGCGGGACTCGATCCCGGGACTCCAGGATCATGACCTGAGCCGAAGGCAGTCGCTTAACCGACTGAGCCACCCAGGCGCCCCGCAAATATCTGCTTTCTCCTAACGTTTTGCAAACTAATTTTAGCATTCATTTGTGGATCTATAGCATTATTACTGTGGGGATCTGATGGTGATTTTCTGTTTCCCCTCTACATTGCTACTCTACTCTACAGGATTTCTATTTCCCCTCTACATTTTTTGTTTCCTTCAACATTTATTATTTGGAATCTGTCTGTAAGGAAAGATTAGCCCCTTTCTCCTAGTTTCTATTTGTTCAACCATTTATTTGTAGTGGTACAAATAAAATAAATTTATTTTATTCTTTGGGTTAGAGCCCAGTACTTTTTTTTTTTTTAAAGATTTTTATTTATTTATTCATGAGAGACAGAGACAGAGAGAGAGAGAGGCAGAGGGAGAAGCAGGCTCCCAAGGAGCAGGAAGCCCGATGCGGGACTTGATCCCAGGACCCTGAGATCATGACCTGAGCCGAAGGCAGACGCTTAACCATCTGAGACACCCAGGCGCCCGAGCCCAGTACTTTTAAATTTTATTATTATTATTTTTTAGCATTTCCTTACTTTCTAGGCCTGCAAGATGCTCCAGCTCATCTTGCATTTTCTCTGCCTCAGCCCTAGTATCAGGCATTTCTCCAAGGAACCTGATTCCTTTTTTTGAAGGTGCTGTTTAGGAACTAAGATCTGGGCATAGAGTATGCTTGTTGCCGGTGGGGTGTTTTGTGCTTCCAGGCCTCTCAACGGGCAAAGCTAGAAAATTTGGGTATGTGCACGCATGTGGACATAGACTTCTTCTCTCTCGGCCTCTCTGTGAGGAAAGCATGAGTCCATACTGACGTCACCGATGACAGCTGAGTGCCAAAGTGTTCCTTCTGGCCTTCTCCCCACACTCACCCAAAACCTCGTCCAGCTGTGAGAAGCCCGCTCCTGTTCTCTACAGTGTGTTTACTTGTGAGATCTTCACATACATGTGAAGTGGTTCAGAGCCGCCAACCTGGAACCTGTGGGAAACAAATTTACCCACTAGAGTTCAAAGTTAGTGTAGAGGTGTTTTGCCAAGTTGCCAAGCTCCTCTGTGTCGGTTCTCTCCATGACGGTGGGTCCTCCGCCTAATACCCCAGCTCCCATTCAGCCCGGGGTCCCCCCACACCTCAGCTCTCTGGGTCTTGTTCACTTAGCCAGGGTCACTCTTCGAGGTGTCCTTTGGGGCTTCACGAGTGTGTGCAGTCTTGGACCTTCACCATAGAACCGCACAGAACAATTTCATGACCCTGAAACTTGCCCTCATCAACCCCCGGCAACCACTGTTCCGTTTTCTGTTCTTACAATTTTGCCTATCCCAGAAAAGAAAAAGAATGCGTTAAAAGCCCACATGCAGTAGTGCTGTGGCACAAGCTGGGAGGCGGGCACATGGGCGCCCCCGGGGGAAGACATCCACACTGCCCACACAGCCGAGACCCAGTGGGTGCACCCCCAGATCAGGCAGCACACGGGAGCAACCGGGCACAGCCAGAAACACCAGCGGCTACACAGGTGCCATGGAAGCAGCCAGAAGCAGCGCCAGGCCAGGTCAGGACAAGCCCATCTGGACAAGAGGAGCGGTGCGCCAGGCAGGGTTGTGATGGGGCAAAGCCTGGGGTCCCTTAGGAACCACCACTGGCCCCAGTTCCCAGAGGGGCTTGCTCAGCCTCTCTCCCCTCCACCTCTCCCCTCCTTGCTCCCCCTCTCACTGCTGCAGCAGGGAACAGGCTGTTTTTCCTTTGCTAGGGTTTATCCAGTTTCAGGTTCTTTTTTTTTTTTTTTTTTTTAAAGACTCTATTTATTTGAGACAGAGAGAATGAGAGAGAGAGAGAGCACATGAGAGGGGGGAGGGTCAGAGGGAGAAGCAGGCTCCCTGCCGAGCAGGGAGCCCGATGCGGGACTCGATCCAGGGACTCCAGGATCACGACCCGAGCCGAAAGCAGTCGCCCAACCAACTGAGCCACCCAGGCGCCCCAGTTTCAGGTTCTTGACTTTAAAAGCAGATGCAGGAAATTTGTGGCTTGTGTCACTCAGAAATGTCACTGACACAAAGTAGTTTTCACTGATGTGGCCTCTGGTGTTTTCCGCTGGGTTCCTGGACCTTGTAGACAAAGCCAGCCCCCCACCCGACTGACCTCTGATGTGTTTCTGTGGCACACAGACCCGGGGAAGGTGTTTACGGTCTGAAGCCCGGGCTCGCCAACCCCTCAACATCCCTCTGAAACACAGTGTAATGGAGCCATCGTTCATGCAGCTGAACCAGCTCTCCCTCCAAGAGTGAGCTCCAGTTGAGCGAGGTGGACAGAGCTGCCCTGGGCCTGAGTCCTCCACCCTCCTGCCCTGGTCCAGCACCTCATGGCAAAAGTCTGCGGTCCCATGGGAGGCGCTGCTGGGTTTTAAGGTTTGGGGTGCCCGTTGGTCCAGTTCACAAGGGAGACACAGGGAGGCAGAGTGGTTTCTGCTGCCCCAAATGGAGTCTGGAAGCTGGCCTGGAGAGGAGAACAGAGCAGACCAGAGCGGTGGGGAAAGGGAGGAGGATGGAGAAGAAGACAGAGATGCAGAAAAAGGGAGGGGAGCAGACAGAGCCTCTTGAGGCCACTCTCTGTGCCTCTGCTGTGGTCACATGCTGACCCTTCACCCCAGCCACCTCGGCCCCCACAGAGGATTGTCAGCCTCCCACCCCTTCAGGTCATCCTCATCTTGTGCCTCCTTTCTCCCTCCCATGACCTCATCCTCTGTACTCGCCCTACTGACCCCCTTCCTCCCACCTTGCCCCTCCAATCCCACATCAGCCCTGGCAAAAATAACCTGCCAAAAATATGGATGGGATCCCAGTCTGCCCCTGGCTGGCCCACCCTTTCCCCTTCCCCTCACAGTCAGGATGCAGCCTGGCAGTGGGGTCGCAGACTCCCTCGGTCCACCCTGCACACTCCCCTCACCTTAGATGCTGGGAAGTGCTCACTAACCCTCCCGCAACAGTATTTGTGAAAGCAAAATGCAGGCATCCCTTGCCTCATGGGTTAGATCCTAGTGACAGAGACTGGCAGCAGGCAGCAGGGCAGAGGCCAGTCTGTACAGAAACCACAGTTTGAAGAGGGTGGGCCCCACACAAGACACTGAGCAGGGAGGGGAGCTCATGGAGGAGGGGGAGCCCGACCTTGCAGGTGAGGACTCTTGTCTAGAGCACCTGGACTGCCACTGGAGGTTTTTAAAAAGGGGAAGCCATAACGTCTGTATTTCTCAATGATGAGAGAAAAAAAAACTGGACATCAACATGCAAAAAATGAACCTTGACTTAAACCTCACACTTTATGTAAGAATTGGGGCAAGATGGATCAGAGATTTAAATGTAAAATGATAAAGCCTTTAGAAGAAAACAGAAAATCTTCATGAACTCGGGTTAGGCAGAGTTCCTAGCTGTGATAACGAAAGCACAATCCACAAAAGAAAGAAGTCACAAATTGGATTTCATCAAAATTACAAACTTTACAAAACACAACGTGAAGAGAATGGAAACACAAGACATAGACTAGGAGAAAATATTTCCAAATTACGTATCTGACAAAGGAATTGTATCCAGAATACAAAAGGAACTCTCAGAAACCAACAGTAAAAAGACAAATCACCCAGTTAAAAACTGGGACAAGGCCTTGAGCGCATGTCTTGGTGAAGGAGCATGTGGAAGACGCTTCCAGTGAGCACCCACCCCTGTGGCTGCAGTAGCCCCCAGACAAGGGCACTGAGCGCCGGCAGGAACACGGCGCCGGAGTGCTTGTGCACACTGGGGAGAAGGCAACATGCCCCCTTCGCAGACAGCTCGGCACTACGCGGCACTCGGCAGTCACACTTCTGCGTGACCCAGGAGAAATGAAAACCGACATTCACACAGAGATCTGTACACAGACGTACGCGGCAAGCGTATTCAGTAATCACCCAGAACTAGTAACAACCCAAATACCCTTCAGTCGGGCAGGTGTGTAACCCAGCGGGGCCACACCCACACAATGGGGTGCTTGCCCCCAATACAAGGGGTGAGCTGTTGGTTCGCCCCAACAACCTGGAGGATCTCAAAGTCAGGACCGGTGGCTGGAGCCAGTCTCGAAGGTCCAACGCTGTGTGAGTCCATCTGTAGATAAAACACTGTAGGGATGGTTGCCAAGGATTAGGTGGGGGGTGGTGTGAATATAAAAATAATTTTTGAGGTGAGGTAGCTGCTTTGTACCCAAAATGTTATTACATGAGCCTATAACTGTGTTGAATTCACAGAACTTTACACCAAAGAACTGTAATTTTACTACTTTTTTCTACTTTAATGTTAATTAAAGAATTAATTTCTAAAATGACAATAGCAACTTTACAAGTAAAGCCCAACCTCGTTCCCCACAGAGCCACCCTGGTCAGAGGCACCCAGAATGTGTTCACGACAGCCCAGGGCACGCTCCCAGCCGGTTCCACTCAGACCTCTGTGCCCGGGCTGGCTGGCAGCTGGGGAGGGCTGGGTGCTCCTGGGGGGCCTGCCCCAGGGCAGCCTCCTCTGACCCACCCAGCGAAGGTTTGGGGTGCATTTGGAACACTTCCTTCCAGGACTCTCTGTGGAGAGTAAAAGAAGCTCAAGGCTTTGGATAGAAAAGCCCTAGGTCAGAGGCTGAGGGCATGTTATGGAGACAGAAGGGCTCTCCCAGGTCACACAGCCCATTTATGGAAGATCCTGGCCCTGACTCAGTGATTCCCACAAGAGGGGTCAACTGGAGACTTCTTTCCTTGTGCCACATCAAGCAGGCAGGATTGAGCCACGCTGCCTGGAGTCAGATTTTCCTGGGCATCAGGGGAGCAGCCTGTGGTTTAGGACTGGCTTCTGGCGGGATCTATCTTTCATAAGGCCGTGAAGGGTGATAGGCAGGGTGAGCAGGAGGGATCTGGGTGAATTTGCAGGAAGACAAAGGATTGGAGCCTGGAAGGGACAAAGTCAGTGAGGGCTGGGGAAGTGGGAGATGAGGGTTTCAGAGACCTCACATGCTCGCCTGGAAGAAAGAAACGGAAGTACAAGAGAACATCTTCACCCTTGGAGCCTCCCACCCCTTGTGAACACAGGGAGAGAATGGGGAGGGCTCTCCTGCGTCTGCTTCAGGCACCAACTGCTCCACGCTCCCTCGAGGGATGTCCAGTCCCAGGAGAGACGAGAAGGCCCTGACAGAGGAGCTCAGGGCAGCCTTGCACCCCCTCAGAGACCATGAAGCCTCTGCAGGGCTGGGGCCCTGGCTGCCTCAGCACTTCCCTCCTGTGTCAGAGCCCCGAGAAAGCCCCATGGTGGGGGCTGCATACCAGGCAGATGACCCAAACCACAGGACCAGGCGAATCCTGCTACAATCCCACCAGTACTCAATTCCAGAGACACCCAGCTCCCCAAGAGTTGCTAGTAGCATGTGGTGTCCAAGATCTACTTTACTGTGTTCTTTATTTTGTGTCTCTTCAAGATTGAGAAGGGTTGGGGAAGAGTTTAGGAAGTTGAGTGAAGCAGGGAGAGGCTGACAAAGGAGAGTTAATTCTGTAAAGAGGAGGAGAGGGAGAAAGGGGTGGAGGGGGCAGGAGGAGACACTCTTCCTTGCAGGTGGGTGTGTGGGGGCAGCATGGGGCATCCACAGAAACATCAGAACAACGTTTATTTTGTTCAGGCCCCAGCAGCTGTCAGCCACAAAAGAGACACCAACGTGCTTCCTCTTCCTCCTCCTGGGCCCTCATCTCGGGGAAAAGGGAGCTGTCAGCACTCAGGCCCAACACCCTGTTTATTGGGGGTGAGTACAGGGACTTGGGGGGCCCTTACATCTGTCCCCATTCCTGCCATACTGGTTCAGGCCTGGCTCAGCCGCCAATGATCTCTATCCACCCATCTATCATCCATCCATCCATCCATCTATCAACTATCTACCCATCTATCATCCATCTATCATCTATCCATCCATCTATCCATCTGTCATCTATCCATCCATCTATCCATCCATCCATCTATCCATCTATCATCTATCCATCCATCTATCCATCTGTCATCTATCCATCCATCTATCCATCCATCCATCCATCCATCTATCCGTCATCTATCCATCCATCTATCCATCCATCTATCTATCCATCTATCCATCCATCTATCCATCTATCATCTATCATCTATCCATCCATCTATCTATCCATCTATCATCCAGCCATCCATCATCTATCTATCCATCTATCATCTACCTATCCATCATCTATCTATCCATCTATCCATCCATCTATCATCTATCTATCAACTATCATGTGTCTGTGAGCATGGCTAAGCCAACAGACTTTAAAGTCACATTGTCACATAGCATGTTTTGTACTCATGTGCATGTGAGTGGGTGAGAGAGAGGAGAGGAGCCAGAAGAGAAAAGACAAAGGAACTGTGTTAAATAGGGCTTTTTCGGGCTCCTGGGTGGCTCAGTTGGTTAAGCGACTGCCTTTGGCTCAGGTCATGATCCTGGAGTCCTGGGATCGAGTCCCACATCAGGCTCCCTGCTCAGCAGGGAGTCTGCTTCTCCCTCTGACCCTCTCCCCTCTCATGCTGTTTCTCGCTCGCTCTCTAATAAATAAGTAAATAAAGTCTTTAAATAAATAAATAAATAAATAGGGCTTTTTCTTGCCTCCTCCAAGGGTTCTGTTTCCTCACCTATACAACAGGTTGTTTACAAAAGTAGGAGGCACCTCCTGGCCTTCCAGGAGGTGGGTGAGGTGGCTCTCTCTGGGAGACCAGCTGGCAAGAGAGGCTTATGCACCAACTAGTGACCTGAGTAACCGGCAAGTTTCAGTGCCGATGAAAAGAAGGCAGTGAAAAGTTATGTCTGCACCAGGGAGTGAAATCTGGGATTTTTCACCTCCAAGAGGAATTCCAGATAAGGGGAAAACTCTCTCGCTGGGGCTGAGTTGAGGAAGTAAGTGGCTGAAGTAAGGAGTGGGAACAGACTTCACAGAGTGTCCAAGTATGGCTGAGTCCTGGAGGTGGGAGCTTGGCTCAAATGCCTGTATCTTTTTAGGTGAAATGTTACTTTCACACTGTTGTTTTCAGTTAGAGTTAGCTTTTCTAGAGAATTACACCAAGCTCCTGAAGAACAGGATGAAGGAGCAAGACCCAGGAAGGCCCCCAATGGAGGGGGTGGCCACTGTCACCTGGGTCTGAGGGGGCTTGTGGAGCAGGGGAGGATGCAGGGAGTGAGAGGTGGGGATGCAGGGAGTAACAGGGGTTCAGGCAGAGGGGTCAGAAAAGATCAGAAGCAGAGAGATTGAGCAGCTCGGTGAAAAAGAAATGCACCAACTTGAGTGGTAGTCGAAGTCTACACTTATAAGCCACACAAAATTTGTAGCAGATTCCTCAAAGTATTTCTTTTCCATGCTCTGCAGCCTGCTCACTGTCTCAGAACGTCCTACTGAGGGTCACTCCGTGGACTGGAGCTCAAGCCACTCACCCCTTCCTCTGAGCTCCTGGAGTGTCTGTAGGATTGGCTGGCACACCCAGTGGGAGCCTGTGTGTCAAGGCTCACAAGACCCACAGGAGGACACTTTGCCTCACCTGGACCCTTCTTCATGCAAGAGATGCCTCAACTCTGGGGCCTACAAAGGGAAGGGGCTAGGGGAGGGGAGGTGGAGACCTGGACAGGTCACCAGGGCTCAGCATCCAGCTCTCCAGCACCTGTCCACTTCCAAGAGTAAGTTTGAGATGGAGCCACCACCTGGCGCCAAACCTTTGCTTCTGTCTTTCCTGACTCTCTAGAAACTGGGGGCCGGAGTCCTGGCCCTGGCAGCCTGCACCCGACCTATCGTCTGAACCCATCCTGGGGCTTTGCACACCCTGGGTCTGGGGAGCCACCCTTGGCTGGTGCCGGGCCACACTGAGGCTCCCTGCCGCCAGTAGGCGGCACTGCAGGAGTGCTTGAGAGGTAGCAGCTTGGGCTTTCAACCAGTGGGACCCCCACCCATACAGCCCTGGCTGGAGCCCCTCGCAGGCTGGGAAGTGTGGGCTCAGAAGGAGGGGCAAGCTGCAGAGCAGAGAGGGTTGTGCCATCGGAAGCTGTTCCAAGGCAGAGGCTGGGCTTTCCTGTTTGTCTTCCTCCGTGCACATCCCATGTCCAGTGCGTCAGCAGTCTGGACAGCCTTTGACGCCTGTTTCACCGATGAGAATGTAGAGGCTCAGTCAGGGGCAGGACCCAGGGTGCACACGGTGCCACACTGGACCATGCACTGGGGTGTTTTGCCATCTCCTTGCCTGAGTCCTGGGGTCTCAGGTCTGCCTGGGGCCATAGATCTTCAGCCTGTCCACCAAGCTGAAGCTGTGCTGTACAGGGTTACATGAGTGTCTGTGTGCATGTCGTGTGTGTGTGTGTGAGACATGGGCATGTTCTCTGTGGGTGTGAGTATGTTTGTGGTGAGTGTGTCTGGGCGTATCCTGGCGTATGTGTGCTCCAGGTGTGCATGTCTGTATATTGGAGTGTGTGTGTGTGTGTGTGTGTGTGTGTGTGTGGTTCCTGTGTCTATCTGAGCCTATAAGCTCCATCTTTTCCTCTAAGATATTCAGACAAATTGTCTCACAAATGTTTCCACAAGGTGGTTCTAACAATGGCTCCCGCTCGAGGGGAGCACCAGCGTGTACTGACAGTGAGGTCCCCCCTCTTCATGCGATTTGTCACTCTAAGACCCGCAGTGGAGGGGCCCCAGAGATGGTGACAGCTCTTGAAAGGGATGCTTGGTGAAATTCCTCACCTCCCCTCTGCTTTCAGAAGCAGCAGTAACTTTGCTCACATTCAGCAGAAAGCCAAGCTGCCTCAGTGTGGAGGTCATGTGGCCAGGCTTCCTGGAGCCAGAGGGTGACTCAGCTCCAGAAAGTTCTGAGCTGTACCTCACCCACCCACAGCTCCCGGAGTCCAGACATGTGGGTGTGCCTGGCCCAGCACGCACATTCTGTTCCCTAGCTGCCTCGCCCAACCTCCCCAGGACACGCACCAGCTGCCCTTGCCAGGGTCCTCCCAGCACCTCACAGCCCTCGGGAAACGCAGGGCATGGAGGACGGGGCCTGCAAAGTGCCCCCATAGGTGCTTAGGACGAGATGGGCACTGGCAGCAGCTGACTCAGCCACCCTCCCCAAGGAGCCAGACCATGCCATGTTCTGACACATCAAACCTTCTGGGTGTCTCTTGGGGAAGCACAGGGGCGGTGGGCACTGGCATGTCAAGGGAGAAGGGAGAAGGCGCTGGAGGGCCACAGAGCCAAGATCAAGGGGCCATGGGGCCTGACAAGCCACTGGCTGGCCTCTCCTGGCATTCCCGACACCCTAACACACAGCTGGTGTCCCTGCAAATTGTGTAGGAACAGCAGATCAGAGCTGCAGGCCCTTGGTCAGCCTGTAATGAGAGATGTTTTAAAATATATGAGAGAGAAAAGGTGTGAGAAAGAAGTTCTGGGTAGACCCTGCTATGAGAGAGGACCTCAGATGTGTGTGTTCGTAGAACTAGGCTCAATGGGGATAGGAGGCCATGAGCAGAAACCTGAGCAAGCCCATGTGTCCTGCCAACACACCCAGAAAGTGAAACTTGAGGGTGCCCCAGGCTGCCCCCAGATGTGCCCGGTGAGTAGCAAGCAAGACGCGGGCACCCCGCGTGCCCACAATGGGACCGCCTCCTCAGATCTCAGACTTCATCTGCTCTCGGGACAGGGCTGAGCCCAAACTTGTCTGTCTGGCCATTCCAGGAGAGGGTCCAGAACTCTGCACAGCATGTGAGTGGGAGAATGGGGCTCCACCCAGACCTCCACCCAACCCGAACCCCTTCACTCACACCTCTCACTGCCCAGACCCTAGTCCTGCCCAGACCATCACCTATACCCTCCTAGGGGGTTCTCGCCAGTGACTCTGGCTACATGTCCTGCACTCTAGCCCAGCTTGAGGTACATCACCTCCACCAGGTGGCATTGGGTGGGCTGCTCCCTGGGGAATGCAGGAGGGAGTTTTGAGCCCACAGGGCACCCACTCCTCTGTACTGATGGGAAAACTGCTGCCCTACTGGAACAGGGCTCTGTGCTCCTAGGACCTAGGAAGCCACCCCTGGCCTGTGGGAGGAAGATCTACCTTCCCCCCGCCCCAGCCAATGTCTGCTCAGGGGAGCCCAAAAGGGTGCTCAGCACTGACACTGTCTCCATCAAGTTAACAAGTCAGTGCTGCCTGGCCTACCCCTTCTTACAGGAGGACAAGTGGGTATCTTGGTGAGAAATACACCCTCTGGTTTTTATTCAATGCCATCGCTCCAGGTGAACTCACCAGGAACAAGCTGTATCCTGTTGGAAACAGAATGAGATGTCCAGGTGCACTCTGCAGACCCTACATCAAGAGCTTCTATCCACCTGCTCTGAAAGCAGGTTACCACCTCCATACGCAGGCTGCTCTGGCTTTGGGGGTCCTTGGCTACCCTCCAGGGGTCAAGGAGCCTGCAGAGGAGGCTGGGGTCAGCACAGCGAACCCTGCTCCTCCGGGCTGTGAAGTTCCCAAGAGCTCTGCGACAGCAGGGGAGGGGTCGGCCACCCCACGGCAGCCTCCCGACCACCACTGCCTTGACCTGCTGCTGCCCTGAGTCCAAGCCCTCTTTGTTGGCAAATAGCCATTCCCATGCACAGCCCTAATCTAGCTCCAGCTAGAGACTAGAGGGAGAATGTTTGCTTTGACTGAATGGCCCAGTGGTGGCAGGGCAGGAAGGCATGCTCACTTGTGGGCCACCCAGGGGCCCTTCCTCAATTTGTAAAATGTGCCTCTGAGAGTTGCAGCCACTCCATACAGAACCAGAGTGCCTGCAGGTCACCTCTGCAGGCTCCAGGCACCACCTTCCTGAACACCCAGAGAGAAGATGCTAGAAGCAGTGAGCCCTGCCAGAGGGATGGAGGAGGGGCAAGGGGAGGGATGGGGAGGAATGGGGGGGGAGGTGGAGGAG
>NC_138383.1:25302-68301 GCF_054177405.1 Leptonychotes weddellii | reverse complement strand
CAAATGGCAAGATCTCATTCCTTTTGATGGCTGCATAATATTCCATTGTATATATATATACCACATCTTCTTTATCCATTCATCTGTCGATGGACATCTTGGCTCTTTCCACAGTTTGGCTATTGTGGACATTGGGGCAGCATTCTTCTAAGAGGTTAAGGGTTGGGGGTCTCCGCCCAGGTTGCCTGGAGAGGGTCTCTTCCATCAGGAAAACTGGCATCTCGGTGGAGTTCTGGCTTCTGGAGGCAACAGTGGGGGCGTTACCGTTGGAGCAAGGGTCATCCCAGTCTTGCCCATCCACTTCACCTACTGTGATGCTCTTGGCCACTCTGGGTGGGCTGGGCCACCGTGATGCTATCTCACATCCCCTAACCAGGAGCCAGCCGTGTCCTGTCCTTATAGGATGGTCAGGCAGCATGAGCAGTGCCAAGCTTGCTTTGGCTGGACGTGTCCTGACTGAAGTCTTCTGTGCCATCATATTCCCTGCTGTGTGGCCTTAGACAAGTTCCTCCACTTCTACTCCTGTTTCTTCATCTGCAGGATGGGTGCCTTCAGAGGATCAGACATGATGCCCAGGACCTGCCAAATGCTCAGCACAGGGCCCAGTGTGAGCTCTCCTTCCTGGAGCCAGGCAGGGCTGTGCACCTCTGCCCAGGGAAGATGAGGGGGTAGTGGCTGCCGCAGGAGGTGTATACCCTAAGGAGGAAGTCTTTGGGGAGAGCTCTCTTCATGTCCTAAAGTTTCATCTTTTTGTACACCTGCAAATTGGCACAGAGTCGGTGCTTCATGGATCCACGTGATAAAGGTTTGACTTCAGGGCAGCAACTGAGCTGGTCCCTGAGGACACACAGGAAGTGGCCCACCTGGTGTGGGTCTGGCAACCTAGAAACGATGGAGGAACAGATGTCAAGGAAGAAAGGGTCCCCCTTGCTCTCTCATGGCTGCACAGCCTGCAGTCTCATTTTGCCAAGCAAAAACCTCTGCTGCCTAAAAACCCTCTCCAGGCGGTGCCAAGGACTGGGTCCTGAGCTGCGAGGCCTGTCAGTGAGCTGTCAGCTGGGAGCCAAAAGCCTGGGGAGGCATTCCATGGTTGATAACTGTGCTCAGATGCTGTGCTAGGCCATTTAAACTTTTAAAAAAGAAAGTCATCCATCCATATACTTACCATATGGTGAAGTCCATGGCCAGACGGGCATCATGGACAAGTAGGCACTGGGCAGACCTGTGAAGTATGGGGCAGGAGTGGATGACATTTGCATGCTTCATGAAGCTCCGGGCTCATTCACAGTTTACTCAAAGATTTGAAAGAGCAAGCCACTTTGCCAAGCTCAAACACACCTTTCCATTGCAGGTCAAGAAGGCTCTTTCCTGAGACCAGGCCCAGGGAATGCCTAACAGGTATGCAATAGGGAGGGCTTGCCGGAAGCAGGTCCCAGCATCTGCCCTGCTCAACACTACCCAGCAGGAGGGCCTGGGGGAGACGTGACCCCCTGGCGATGGTTTTCAGCCCATCACAAATGCTAGGGGGACCCTGGCACCATCCAAACACTAGCCGACCAAGGGACTGCCCCCAGTCAGCCAAACCCTGTGTGTACCCCCCAAAGCCCTTGCTCATCCAGAGTCTCTGGGTGGATGCAGGTACCTTGGCTTGGAATATTTAGAGCAATAACACCCCCATGTCCCTGAAGATGCCCTCTACATCGAGTGGCCAAGCGTAGGTGCCCTTCCCTGAGCTCAGACCATTCAAGATGTTTGCACTCAAAGACCCGGGAGGAGCATGAGGGGAGGTCAAGGGAGAGAAACCGGACATCAGCATCCCAGCCAGTGGAGACAGTTCTGGGTGCTGGGGAGGGTGCCTCATGGCACAACGGGTAAGAGGACAGAAAGCAGTCTGCACCTGGAGGTGGGAGCAGAGGAGAAGGGTCTGACTGACTCAGGACCAGCTGCCTGCTGAGGGGCATACCCTGCCTCGCCCCCGGGGGACCACAGCCAGCCTGGACTCCAGGGAGCCCAGGGAGCCGCAACAGTGGGATGGGGTGGGAGCCCCAAGGGCAGGAGATGAAGGCGCAGCCATCGCTCCTCCCACGGAGACCACAGCTGTGTGTGTGCACACATGCACGTAGGCAGGGGTGTGTGCGGCCGTGTGCACACACCCACAGATGTGCATGCAAGCGCTTACACGTGTGCTCACACACGTGGGTGTGTGTGCACATACGTGAATGTGCGCACACGGGCATCGGTGTGCTCGTAGTAAGCATGACTGTGCTGAGCAGGCAGAGGCTGGGTGGCTCTTTCTCCTGCTTCACTTCCAGGCCAAGCCAAGCATATAAGGGCAGTTCTCCCTCCCTCTGAGGGCCTCTCTGGAGGAGGACAGGTCTGGATATTCCTTGTTCCTTTAGCCATCAGACCGTAAAGTTCAGATCACAAAGCCCTTAAGCTTTTAAGGACCTATGAAAATGTTGGAACTGGGGGGAAATTACTTTTATTAGATCCAAAATATGAAAAGAAAATTGCTTTTGAGTTTTTGGGCTACTCTCTAAGGACAGTCCACAGGTGTTTGTTTTAGGGATTTCTTGGGAAGGGTGTGTTCCTAAACATGCTTCCGCCACAGCCAAGGCTCCTTCTCCTCACCCCCCTTCCCCAGGCAGAGAGGCCCAACTCGGGCTGGCCCACCTCCTCAGGGCCTTCCCACGAGCTGACCCGGATGTCCGGGAGAGATGCCTGGGATGAGCTGGACCCCCACCAGCCTCCACAGCCAAGTGCCTAAGGCTGAGAGGCCAGTGGGGAGCCGCATCCTTCCTGTTCAGGCCAGGGGCTTGGGAGGAGGTCCAGCCCGGCTTATGTCCCCCAGGCAGGTGCCCCCGCCCCAGGGAACGGGGGTGGCGGGTATGGAAAACAGTCGGACTTCCTCAGCACTTGCTGGCCTGGTTTATGTGTCCCCTTAGGGACCTTTTAGTCCACTCCGAGCTGAGCTTTTCTGAGGTTCACACTCAACGCTGACTTAGACTCTTGAGATAGCGATCCCCTGCTCTGCAGCTAACTGGCTGGCGTTGGGTGGCCTTTACCCTCTCTGGGCCCACCCCCCCTTGACCCCCCACCCAGCGAGGGAGGAACCTATGGCCAATTCGTGCTAAGGGCCCTTGGGCTTGTGCTGTGACAGCGTCACCAGACCTCATCGCTAGCGTCACTTGAGGAGCCCGGCCCACCCCCTGTAATCTTCCTCCTGGTAACTCGGGACCACACTCGGGGTCGTCCGGGCTTTGGAGGCTACCGTGGCCTCAGCCCCCGCTTCCCCGCAACTTCTGTTGCTGCGGCAGGGACTCTGAGGGGCTCTGATGATGCTTCGCCGTCGGCACTGCCCACACCCTGGGTCTCCAGTGACTACACAGGACGGTGTGAAGTTTCTGTGTTAGTCTGGCCACGCAAGTGTTCATCTTCACAAGTAAGCCAGAGGCCTTGCTGTGCCCAAGGTGATGGCATGGCGGACACGGGCCCCACGCCTGTTAATGGCCCACCGGCAGGCCAGCGTGAACACCCACCAGCTACCTGGGTCCCCGGGGAGGAGCGTCCCTGGGCTGGGTGGACGGGCAAGGCGCTTGTGCGTGCGTCTGTGGGGCTGCTCCTGTGGTTGGTAAGGAGGTCTGAACCAGGGGAGAAACACCCAGCAAGGAGCTACGCAGGCGGAAGCACAGCAGGCTGGGTTTGTGCCATCCTTCCGGCGGCCCCTGCCCGGGTCAGGTGCAAGGTGGAGCCAGAGGGACCCGCCTTCCTGAGTGCCCTGAGGAGGGGCCCAGAGACCACGGACTCTGCCTCCACTTTCCTGTTCGTGGAGATGAGCCTGATTCATGTGCTTCCTGTGACAGCCACGACATCATCACATCCGCTCAGGGAACTATTTTTAACCGATTTATGTATTGCATCTATGAGGAGGACATCAACTTCTGTTTTACTTCGTTTTACAGGAAAGTGTTGCAACTGTGCTCAGCTCAGCAATATTAATCACCACAGAGCAGCAGGGGAAGCCTATCTCAGCAACAAAGTCTGACCAAAATTAATAAAGTTGGAAATGTCAGGCAGGCTCGATGCCACTCATTTTGTAAAGGGGGAAACTCAGTACTACCTCCTTCTGTGGGACCCAGCAAGCCCATTTTGAGAAAGAGCGTTCCCTCTGTGGCTGCCAGCCATCCAGCACTGACCGCATCGAGCTGGTTTCTGCTCTTTGCGCCTGGCCGTGGGGACTGGCAGGGCTGCCGGGTGTCCAAGGGACCGGAGCCACCTCTAGTGCCCCTCCTTGAGGCGAGGGTCTCTTCAGGACCCTGTGGGCAGCCAGCCCATCCCCTCCTCTTTCAGACAAGGAGAGGCTCAGGGAAGGGGTCCCGCCAGGTGGTTTGGGTCTGTGGTTCCTGCTTCCTGATCGAGCTCCGCCCCCAGCAGCCCAGGCCGACCTGGCGTGCTCCAAGCAACAGTGGCCTGGGAGGGTCCTCACTCAGCCCCCACAACTCAGGCACCCTCAGCCCCCACTCTTAGTCAAGACTCTCCTTCTCTCACTTTTCTTAACCTCTCCCCTTACTCATTTGGGCCCAAATGAACAACCACTTTTTTCTTCTTTCTTTCTTCCTTCCTTTCTTCTTTCTTCCTTCCTTCCTTCCTTTCTTCTTTCTTTCTTTCTTCCTTCCTTCCTTCCTTCCTTTCTTCTTTCTTTCTTTCTTCCTTCCTTTCTTCTTTCTTTCTTTCTTCCTTCCTTCCTTCCTTTCTTCTTTCTTTCTTCTTTCTTCCTTCCTTCCTTCCTTTCTTCTTTCTTCTTTCTTTCTTTCTTCCTTCCTTTCTTTCTTTCTTTCTTCCTTCCTTCCTTCCTTCCTTCCTTCCTTCTTTCTTTCTTTCTTCCTTCCTTCCTTCCTTTCTTCTTTCTTCTTTCTTTCTTTCTTCCTTCCTTCCTTCCTTTCTTCTTTCTTTCTTTCTTCTTTCCTGCTTTCTTTCTTCCTTTCTTTCTTCCTTCCTTCCTTCCTTTCTTCCTTCCTTCCTTTCTTCTTTCTTTCTTACCACTTTCTTAGCCCCAGGCTCCCTTACACAGTCTTCTACCAGCAAGCACCAGGCTGCTGGGCACCTCTGAGCAGGGAAATGGCAAGCAGCTGAAGCAGCAGGGGGAGAGGAGCTGGAGGAAGGCAAAGAGGCTCAGGGGCCAGTCCCAGAGGCTGTCCGGAGGACAAAGTGCCTGTTCTCAGGAAAACAGGCAAGATGTAAAACGTGGAGGATTAAGGGTAGGGTCACAGAAGTCAGCCCCAAGGCAGCCCCAATGGACCTGGGTGAGAGGCTGCCACATAGCCAGGGGTCAGGCTGGACTGTGAGGGGCCTCATGCAAGAGGGTGTCCCCCAGGAACCAGACCCCAAGGGAGGGAATCTACATTGTGCTTCCAGCCCTCAGAGCTTAGCTCCCAGGGGCCGGCGATTACCTGTGCCAGCCTGTGGGAAGTTTTCCCCTCTCAGTGCATGCCTGGGCTACCTGCCCACAGAGCAGGGAAGGTTGGTGCCTTTACCCAGCTTTCACAAGTGAGAAGGCTTGACCTTGGGGTATCAGTCGAAGGACACCTGAGCAGCGCCGTTTCTGCCCCCAGATCCACACTCTCTCCTCACCAGAAGCACGACTTTACATGCATTTCCAGATCTCGGGACCTCTCTGGACTTGTCAGAATCTGGCTGGGCAAGACCACATTGTGACTGTTTTCTCCCCAGAAGCCCCCAGTAGTGGGGACGTCTCTATCCCGGGGTCATGTGGGCTCACAGGTGTTGGTCTCACTCACCTGGAGGTTGCCAATCTTCTTCCCTTCCCAGCCGTACCCCACCCTCCTCCTTTCTTATGGAAGAAGCAGGAAGAGCTCCAGAGTCTGGGAATTGCTTGGAGGCTGGGGAGACCCCAGGACCTGATTCGGTCTCTGTCAGACCACCTGACTCATTCCTGAGTGGTTTACACAAAGGTGCTTGTTCAATCTGCACAAGAACCCTTTTGGAGAAGAGGAAACTGAGGCTGGAACAGGCTCAGTAAGTAGCCAGCACCCCCACGGTGTGGGGCAGGGCATGGATTCCAGCCCAGGAAGCCCGGCTCCAGAGCCTGTGCTCCAAGCCCCTAGTCTATAATTTGTGTCCTCCGGGGCTCCTGATATCTCAGATTTAATGTGGAAAAATGGTTCCACTCTGTCTCACCCCATACCCAAAATAAACTCAGATAGATTAAAGGCAAAAAGTATAATTATAAAAGAACTGGAAGAGAACAGAAAAGTGCACACTCTCAGGAAAACAGGAAAGATGCAAAATCTAAGCCTTAAGGAAACAACTGACAGATTTGACTACAAGAAATTTGAGGACTTGCATGTGATGGAAAAAACACCACTAGAAAGCTATAAACTGTTAAGCAAGAGATGGAACAAGTATCTGCAAGGTAAGCACGCGTGTTGATATTTAGCATACGTAAAGAGCGCCCACAAGTCAGTAAGAAAAAACCAACAATCCGATAGAAAAGTGGCAAAGGAGAACAAAAAATATATAAAGCATCTTAATAAAGACAACAAATTATTTAGTCTCCATCAATCACAGAAATGAGAAGTTGAAAAACATTTGATGATAAGATCCAGTGTTGGTGACGTGAGGAAAAGGGGCACATTCACAAACCATGTGCAAGGGTGTAAATCAGTGATTTGGAACCGCTACCAGAAATTTAAATGCATGCATCCTGAGACCCCAGCCCCATGGAAAGATGTCTGTGTTCGGATGTTTTAAGGCGCACTTCTGGACACAGCAAAGTCCAGAGAACAACCCCTTGGGGACAAGACCCAAGCTTTCGCCTTCTGGGAAAACGAGGTATCCTGGAGAACTCAGAGCCCCTCTGAGAACCTGGAGGTTCACCCTGGGCTGGGCACCTGGGAGGGAGGCCATCCTCACCTGCAGACCCCATATTCAGCTGCCCTGAGGGGTTATGGAGGCATGCCTGGGATATGGTGGCCTGCCCTGGACTCTGAGGGGCCACTGTCAAACCTGGAGACACAAACTGGGCAGCAGGGACAAGGTCCTGCAGACGGGGCAGTAAGGCATGACCTTCCCGGTCTCGGGGAGCTGTGAGTCCCTCTCTGTAGCACCCTACTATCAGGGCAGGTGTTCAGGCACCCTTCCCACCCCTTCCTGTTTTGTTTCAGGGTCCCCCACCCCACCTGGCCCCTCCAGGCCTGGCTCCCATCCTAGTCCTCCATTGACGGGCCTCATGCTATCTCCCCCCTCCACAGCCTTCCCGTGGCCACCTGTCCAGACACTGTGTGTTCTCTGTCCCTGATGTGCTGGACCTTCCCAGCGAGCTGCTCTCTCCTCACTGCCCCAACCAGGGCTTCTGTGCAGTCTCTGCACAGCTCTCACAAGGACCTGACAAGGAGATGGAGGCCTGGAGAAGTAAGAGACTCAGGGAGCTCACACAGTGAGGAGGTGACAGATGAAAAGCCACACCTGCCCGGCCGTGGGGCCAGCAGACACTGAGGGGTTGGCTTGGGGCCCGGCCACAGTGAGGGCTCCGGGTGTTGGATCACCCTGGCACTGTGAGGTCTACCGCCTGCTCCTCCCTCTGCAGGCAGGGCTCTGTGGCCACCGGGACAGAGCTCGCATGGGCAGCTTCATGACCCTTCTCTCTGGGCTGGTTTTAAATCTCAGGGAGCCATGGTCCCTGCTGTATGCATCACATTGGAATGAATTGCAGTGGCTCTGCCTTCCGGAGAGTTTCGACTCTAATTTATACACGCTATCAGGCAGTTATTTGATCAAGATGCCTCTGAAATGTGCTTTGCACTCGGACCATCCTGGACAGGGGTGGGCGGCCTGGGCAGGGTTCCCATCTCATGAATCAGGGAGTGGGGTCTGAGGAGGGGCGTGCCCCTTTCCCTGGAAAATAGTGTGGGACTTGTTCCAGGTGCTTTTCCAGCCCCATTGTCTCTGGGCCCCAGGGAAGGCGTGTGGGACTTGTGGTGGGGTGTGGGGGTGGGGCTGCTGTCCAGCCTTCCTCCAGCCCCAGGTTCCTGGCCTACACGTGGGTACTGCCTGTCCCTCCTCGCTCACCCAAGTACCATGGGGCCCAATCAGCCCAAGAAGGACCCTCTGCCCACCAAGAACCTATGAGGCCATGGACCAAGTGCTCAGTGGTCGGTGGATATGGAATGGTCCTGGGACAGTTGGCCACACGGGGCCCTCCTGCTGAGACCATCCCTATGTGGGGCCCTGGTGTGTGACATGGGGCTACGGGGCCACCCTGTACTCCTGTTACCTCTATTTCCAACCTGGACCTCAGAACACTTCCAGAAGCTGTCCCTTCCCTCTGCCCTTACCTATCATCTCTCTCCTGGTGGCCCCCATGAGGTATTCTCCACGGGGAAGCCACAGGGACACTGTGAACACCTGGATCAGATGGCATCTCTTGTGCTGGTTGCCTCCCCAGGCACCCAGCTCAGGGTCAAAGCCACACCCTCTGTGGCCCAGCAACTCACAGGACCCCACACATCCCCCATGGAGCTACACTACCCCCAACGTCCCCCATGACCCAGGGGCCTACAGCACCCCACACACCCCCCCTGGGGCTCAGAGGCCCACATGACTCCCCCTTTCATGGCATTGACTGGGCCTGGTCTTCATGGCACAGCCAGGTTTGAGAAGGACAAACTGAGGGTTCTTCCTTCTGGCTGTCATGGGAGTTGACGGGGACCACCATGGGGCCACCACCAGTTGGTGGCCTGGGAAACTGCCCCCTGCACACACTCACCAGCTGGAGGGTGGAGGCCCAGAGGTGTCAGTCCCCTGATGGCCTGGGCCTCACTCATCCAGGCCCCAGCCACCTGGGAAGCCTCCCTCCCTCTCTCTCTCCCACCGTGGTTCCACTGCCTGGCCTGCTCCTGGTCACTGGGCAGATGAGACTGCCCCCCGCCCTGACCCCTCACAAGCATCCCTGGGGCAGTCCTTGAATGACACCATCACCGCCCTGATCATGGAATCGTGGGGTGAATTCCTGGATGGGCTGCTGAAGAGCCCACTGTGTGCCCATACCTGGTCCGACAAAGAGCTCCTGCACATGCAGCCCAACCCAAGATAGAGGGGGATCCCCTTGGGGAGGCAGGGAGGCAGGAGAGGTGACCCAGCAGGTTGGGGTCATAGAATGCGTCATTCACCGACCCACACGCCCACCCCACCCCTGCCCAGCAGAAGGCACAGTCCTTCCCACTGGGTGATGCCAGGTGCCCACCCCTCTGCAGAGCAGCCTCAGTGAGTGAGGGGTACCTGGCCTCCTGTCCACCCCCAAGTCAGGGCACCCCAGGCCACCTCACATGGTGCTCTCAGATGAGCCAAGTCTCAGAGTCACCAAGGGCAGGCAGGATTTGGCCGGGCCTCAGATATGGTCCCAGAACTTTAAGAGTAAAATACCATCTAGGTTAACACGGGCCAGAGCCCATTTCCCACCCCAAACCAAGGTTGAAGGCAACCTCTCATCCCCAGCTAGGGGTGTGTCTGCAAAGAACGACCACAAACTGGGGCCACGTCCCAAAGACACAGGCCCCGGGTTTCCTCCAGTGGCAGTGACCACAGGGCCTGGGGGAGGGACTGGGAGGACTGGCAGAGCCTCAAGGAGTGAGTGCCAGGGGTGCCCCAGGCTGAGGGGGGGTGTCCTGCTGGGAGTGAGGTGGGGTCTGGGTGTTGGAGGACCTGGCCACCGAGATTCCTTCCTGAGGCCACGTGGATCCCTCCATATTCACCAGCTGCTGGAGCCTCTGCAGCTTCAATCTTCCTTCCTCATGGGCTCAGACCAGCCCTGCCCTGTGGGAAGAGCCCACACTGACAGACCGCCATGAAGACGGTCAGAAGACACTGGCCCATGATCCTGAATTCCATGAAAGAACAACAAACTGACATTCTAGCTGGACCCAAACTCGCCTAAATTCCCATCCCAGAGCCCATCTCAGATTCCCTGTCCCTAGACGCACGTGCTGGCCTCATGCAGAAACAAAGAGCCCTGACTGGGAGGGCCCCTGTCCTGAGGCCCTACCTGGCCCCCACCCAGGCCCCCAACCCACCCAGGCTTCTCCTACACCTCGCAGGGGCCTCGCCACCCTCACCTGGCTCATGACCCACAATCAGGCAAGTTTTTTAGCAGCCCGGACACAACCTGCAGTGGGGCTGGAGTCTCCCAACCCTGCCTCACCCAGGAAGCAGGTGTTCCCCGGCTCGCCTAGCCACTCTGGCAGACCTTGTTTCTCATGCCCAAGATGAATGACCCCCTGCAATTTGGGGTGGTCTTTCTGGATCCTTGCCCTGACCTTGACCTCAAATCTCACCCCGCAGCCGGAAAAACCCCCTCCTCTTCCACACCCCACCCAGCCCCAGAAGGCCTCCAGCCTCACCTGAGTCAGATCCCTTCCTGGCTCTATGGAGTGGTGGTCGTGCCCAGCTCACCTGAGAGGTGCCCAGGCTGAGAGGGATACTGACTTACTGGGAAGTGGCTTTTAAGCTCATCCCAAAGGGTGTACCCTTGGACCTGCTGGACCTGGCCACACCTTCATGTCCATCACCTGGGTTGGGCGGGACAGATACTGGGCTCTGCCAATGTTTGAAAGCTGCTGGGGCCTCACCAGGCCATGGGGCCCCCAGGCCCTGCTTGGACACCCTCCCAGGCCTCTCCAGGCCCCCAGGGATGGGCTGGTGCCAGAGGAGGTACCCTTTGTCACTACAGCAGAGCCCACGCCCAGTGTGCTGTCTCCAGAATGCCCTTGGAGGTAAGGCACAACCCGGCCCCCTGCCCCAACTTCTACCCTTGTAGCTGCAGCCCTGCCCACCTACCCCGCACCTGTGGGCCCTGCTCTGCCGCCCCTGCTCTGAGGCCCCTCAAGTGCAGCCTGGGCCTCCTCATTCCTTGGCCTCTGCTCCATCCTGAACTCAGAAGCCCCTAGCTCCAGCCGAGGCCATGCTCCAGGCAGAAACTGATCCTCCCAGGGTTACGTGGGGGTCTGGGGACACGCACAGGCAGAGCCCACAGTGGCCCTCAGGTCCTTCCCAACCGTGCAGGAGCCAGGGTCTGAATGCCAGTTGCCAGAGCACAGACAACAAGGAGCCAGCTGGGAGCCAATGCTGTCTATCCTCGGGACTCCTCCAAGGGTGATGTTGGTCAAGAAATCCAATCCTAAAGCATGAGGGCCTCTGTTGCCACCCTTTACCTCCTGACTTGGGTAGCACCAAGTCCAGGGCTCCCAGGCCAGCTCCGCCAGAGAAGACGTTCAGGGAACCCAGAGACCGTGAGGAGGCCAGCTGAGCCTGGGGCCTAGGCACTTCCCAGGAGGGCTGTGAGGGAAAGACCCTCATCAGAGTCTCCACCCACCCCCGCGCGGCGTGGCTGACAAAGGATGGGTTGTCAGTACCGGACCATGCAGGGCAGGCAGGGAAGGACGAAGTCACGTGGCCGGGGAAGCACCCCATGTCTCCAGGACAAGCAACAGAAGAGGGTTTCGATCCCAGCAATCCTGCTCATTCTCATGGGGACCTGACAGTTTTTTATTTCAGGACATTCACATATGTTAAAACAGGAAATATATGTGAGAAACAGCATCCCCCACACACTCCCGGGGCAGTAGGCTCTTCCTGTGGCCTCAGCCCCACCCGCCTCCACACAGCCCCGGGGAGGGACCCCCAGGCACAGCCCACGTCCTGTCCAACCCCTGCATTCCTGGGCTGCTTGTTCTCTGAGGCATTTCAACACATGCGCGGACGCACACATGTGCACACACGTGTATGGCCCACACACACATGCTTGCAAACATGCACCAGGGCTGGGCTCCGAGGCCCTGTTGCAGCAACTGGCACTGTGTGGGCCCGCAGGACACAGTGGGAAAGGTGAGGGGATGGGGTTGGGGTTTTGAGCAATTCTGACCAGGGCTCACGTGCAGTGTATGACTCTTCCCAGCCAGGACCCCACCCAGAGCTGCCCCATCCCGACATGCAGAGGGAGAGGTCTGCCCAGGGCCCCACAGCTGGTGAGCACAGGTCTGTCCCACTCTGCAGCTGGGCGCCTGGAACCAGCCTGGTGGAGGAATGTGATCCACAAGTTTCCATCTTTCTTAGATCCACTCAGCCCTGGGTGTGACCGTATACTTGAGGTCAGTCACAGATGTTGGGATTCTATGTCATCATCCCTCTGTGGAGTTGACACTGGTGGTCTTACCTCCCCTTCTATTTGGGAAACACAGTCAGAAGTACCACTTGCCCCGTTCTGGGACCATGCTGTTGAAGTGGCAGGCATGGCCACACCTCTGGCCAAAGCCCCCACTGACCATGGAGTCTATCCCAGAGAGGGGTCCGGCCCCTCCCTGACACTCCAAGTGGCCAGTGTGATGGGCTGGGGTCTCGCAGGCCTCAGGAGGTGGTATGTTTTGACGACCTGTTCCAATTCCACCTAGATCATCCTGGAGGTCGGAGGCCTCTGACTGAGGTCAGGCTGCCAGGAACACTTGGGCACGGGTAGCCTTTGGCAGGTGGCTTCTGTGGACCTCCCTGACAGCTGCCCCATGTTATGCCCCCACCACCCACCACCCTTGCCACATGGAAGTGCCCCACCCGGCTTATGGCCCTAGAGATGGCTATCCCTGGGCCTGTCCCAGCAGGGCCTGGTTTTCCCCCCTTGTGGCCTCGGCATCTGGTACTTCCATGTCCCTCTGTAGGCAGAAGAGATTTTAAGGAGGATGGACTGGGAGGGAAATGACCAGAGGTGGGGGGACATTCCTTGGTCATGCGACTCCCCTCCTCCGCCCCCCTAGCCCACTGTTGAGGACCTCTCCACAGAAAGCAGATTGCTTCAGGGACACCCCATCAAGGCTGGCTAGAGTAAGGAGGACAGAAGCTCCTCCAGACCAGAAATTCACCTTAAGGCTTTAACATCAAACAAACAAAATGGCTTTATTTGTGCTTTCCACAAAGGCTGTTTCTGCACCAGAAAAGGAATGAGGTTGACCTCAGAAGTTTATTATAACTTAAATATGCGACAGAAGTCATGTGCCAATGTTTTAGTCCATCCAAAGGTGCCCTCCACCTGTGGCTGCCCTCAGAAGACCCCCGTGCCCCAAGTGCCACCATGTCGGCCAGCTATTCCAGGACTCTCCCCGGCTGGTGCTATGCAAGTGAGTCGCGACCCAGGATCAGAGCTCAATGCTTTCGTCCCAAGAACCGCAAACAGAGGCCTCACAGAGGGTTGTGGCAAACACAGTGAGGCCAGGATGGAAATTCCTTTCTTGGCCTCATTGCTTTCTTTATTGCCACCTTCAACCCTGCCATGGACGTGAGGTTATAAGGAGAAGGGTCTCATCCTCTTCAGTTACATCCATCCGCCCCCTTGCAGATAAGCAGCCACCTTCAGCAGGGCTGTGAAGGGACCTCATGAGCTGGTGCACTTTACACGGCTTGGGGTCGACCATCTCTGGAATGGTGACCGGCAGGAATGGGCACCAAAGTGAAGTTCTTCGAGAGGGAGGCCCTCATCCTGCTGGCACTGAGTGGAGCCAGCAAAAAAGGAACACAAGCAGGAGCAGGAGGGCATGGCAGACAGGGACGGCCATCCCGAGGGCTCAAGCAGACACAGGGGCATGTGAGGCTTAGGACAGGCGGAGGCAAGTACCTCCAAGGACTGAGGGGTGTGTGTGTGTCTATGTATCTCATCGTGTGGTAGGTGGATGGACAGACAGATCATAGGCTAGACAGACGATAGATGGATAGATAGATGTGTAGGTACGGGTGTGAAGTTGTGGATGGCTGGACAGACAGACAGAAGGACAGAGAAGTTGAGACAGACGTGTATGGGTTTGTGTCGTGTGTGTCAGGGTTCCATAGTGGTTGAAAACATGGGCTTTGAAACCCAACGGACCTGAGTTCGAGTGTCAGACCTACTGATCACTGTCCATAGGACCATGAACGCTCATGGAGACTTAGTTTCTTTACTTCCCAAGTGACCCATGTGTATACTGTGTATGTGTGTTTATAATGCCATGACCCAGCTGTCAGTGAGGAGCCAAGTTTGCCATGTGGCTTCTTATTCTTTTTTTTTTTTATTCATGAGAGTCAGAGAGAGAGAGAGACAGACGCAGAGGCAGAGGGAGAAGCAGGCTCCCCGCCTAGTAGGGAGCCCGATGCGGGACTCGATCCCAGGACCCTGGGATCATGACCTGAGCCGAAGGCAGACGCTTAACCATCTGAGCCACCCAGGCGCCCGTGGTTTCTTATTCTTATCTGACTGTGAGCCAGGCACTGTTCTAGTGCCTAATCCATAAAAGAGACACAGACCCCTGTCCAGGGGACAACAACAAGATCAAGAGGCCATTCACAGATGCTCCTGCCGAGCTCGGGCCAGGGCAGGCTGGGGTGAGTAGGTACCAAGGGGCCTCAGTGAGCAGGATACCAGGAAGAGCATTCCAGTGCCCTGGCCCTAGCAAGGAGGAGGAGAAGGAAGGAGGCCAGGGTAGGGGAGACACAGAATCCAAAATTTCCTCAATACCAGGAAGGGGCACCCCCAAGTGCCTGAAATCCACGTTTCTCCTATCTCAGGGAAATGGGACTCCAATTGGACTCAGCTTGATTAAAAAACAAACAAAAAAAGCTATGACGTATCTTGGTCGCTGGAGATGTAGTGTGAGATGCACCATGGGTGGAAGAGTCTGCTCTGATGAGAAGCAACGTGAGAAACCAGAAGGCCCACCCTAAGGGCTCTCAAGGGCAGACAGACAGCGGGACAAAGGAAGGCTCGGGGGCCTCTGGTCCCTAAACATCTGACTATGTAGAGAACACAGACACCTGCACAACTTACCAAGGACATGACAGAATGGAATGGAGCTACTGGTTCTCAGGATTTCTCTCTGAGGGGCGAGGGATCAGAGCGGCCAGTGGGACCCTGTTTCCAGCAGTCAGCTCCAGCGTTCCTGCACTTGAGTCAAACTGTGAAATATCCATCACCAACGCTTTGAAAACACAGCACTATGGCAGCTTGCGTGGGCTGTGACCAAAACAATCCCAACCTTATTTTCCACAAGCACCAACAGATGTTTAAAATTGGGGTGGAATCTCTAAGACCGAGACATTTCTCAGGCGGGTCCTGGAGCCGCTCCAGGGGGCTCACGCCCAGCGGCCTGCACTGTTGTTCTAAGCACGCCCTTCACGCGTCAGGAATGTCAAACAGAGCTGACCTCAGCGCTGTGGAGAGCCCCCCTCCAAACAGCCCTCGGCTGGCCCTCCAGCAGCAGGCAGGCTCGGGGTGTTTGTCTAATTTAAAACAAACTAGTTGGCGGTATATTATTTCTCCAACCAAACAATACTGAAGCTGCATGTGCTGTGTGTTACTATTGCTTCCTGCCGTGCTCTGGGGCTCGGGCGGAGTGCATGCCTTCCTCAAGCCCGCTCAGCACATTCGACAAGTGAGGAAGAGACCGTTGCTTCCTCTGTCGCTGAAGCGATCCGCAGACAGCCTCCGTGCGTGGCTGCCAAACACCACGCCACCGGCTCCCGTCACAGCCAGCTCTGCCGCGCACGCGAGGCCCTCCGTCTCTTGAGCACAAGACCCCAGGAATTCTCCCCCTGCTCCCCTCCACCGGGCCCCTCAGCAGCCCTTGCCCCGCCCCGGCCCCGCGGCCTCACCAGTCCTTCCCGTGAGCCCCTCAGAGCAGTCCTACCAGCTCCATTTTCTCTCCTCCTGAGCTCTCCAGAGTCCTCTCCGGTCGGGCCTTTACCTCCCCTGCTCTTGCTCAGTCAACGACCGTCATTTGGCGGCATCCGGGGGGTGTCAATCTCCAGCCCTTGTGCTGGAGGGTCAGCAGCATGGGTACGGAGTGGTACTCCCCATTCGGGAGCCGTGCTGGTCCTGGGGCTTCCGGGGGACCCACTTCCCGGCCCCCCTCCCACACCACCAACAGCTGTTGCGCCGCCTCGCGCTGTTGCCTTGGCTGGTCTCCCCAGCAACGAGGCTCCTGTGTTCGTCTCCTATTGCTACTGTAATCAATTACCACAATTTCAGTGCTTTAAAGCAACACAATTTCATTATCTTACAGTTCTGGAGGTCAGAAGTCCAAAACGGGTCTCACTGGGCTATGTCAGGGGTCAACAAGATGGCCCTCCTTCCAGAAACCAGAATGCCCTTCCTTGCCTTTCCCAGCTTCCAGAGGCCCCCAGTCCTCACCTCACCTCCCTTCCTCCACCTTTGAACTGGCCATCTTGTTGCTGACCTTGCTTGCATCATCACATCTCCCCTCCCTCTTATAAGGACTCTCGTGACTGCATGGGGCCCAGCTGGGTAACCCAGCGGAGTCTCGCAGTCTCAAAGTCCTTCATTTCATCACACCAGTACAACTCCCTCGGACACAGACTACACTACCAGATTCACAGGTTTGGGGGATGGAGATGTGGACATCTCTGGTGGTCATTGTTCTACTGACCACAGTCTCCCCTCTTGCCTCCAAAGATTCACATGCAAACTCCCACATGTAAAATACATTCACCGCATCCCACTATCCCTAGAAGTCTTACACGTTACAATATCAAGTTGAAATCCAAAAAGAATCTCATCTAAATCTAACCAATTCAAAAGTCCCACATCCAAAATAAACAATCCCTCCTGATATGTACTTCCTCTCCATCTGTGAGCATGTACAAGTCAAGCACAAGTTATCTGCTCCCAAAATACAACCTTGGAACAGGCATACATTGAGGGTTAGAGACATTCCCATTCAAAAAGGGAAAAAATGAAGAGAAAAGGGAGCCACCAGTTCCAATTTCAAAACCCAGAGGGCAAACAACAGTCCGTTTCCAGGCCTGAGCATATTCCTCTGTGGTTCCCGCTCTGCCCTTCCGGGCTCACGGCCCTGCTCTTGGATCACCCTTCCTCTTTTCACGAAGGAAAGCGTGTTTGCAGCTAAGTGGTTTTATCCGCCTGCTTCCTGCCTGCAGAGTTATGAGAGGTTCGAAAACCACCTTTCATGTCATTGTCTCTGTCCCTCTCAGTTCCAGCTGAGTGTTTCTGCTGATGTCACCTTCTCGAGAACTCTGTGAGTCTCCGGTGTACGTCACAGGGGCTTGCACCATCTGACGTGAGCATCCTCTGTGGGTCCTTCCTGGACAATGCTGTCTCCGTTGTGGGCTTCTGCTGAGATTGCTGCAGGTCCTGGAGTCACGCACTCCTCTCCGCAGAGAGGCCTCTATGGTCGACTACTCTGTTCATTCCTTCCAACGTAGCAGCACAGGGCTGTCCAGCCACGCCCTTGGCTTTCTTTCCAGGGCTCATAGACACATCCTGCACACTTATATACGCACAGCCACATGCATGCACACATGTACACTGCACTGTCTTCCAGCACACTCACACACACACACTGCTGCATGTGCACACCCAAGCCTCACAGCACACATGAACACACACCACTGCAAGCATACATCCTGCACACATATGCACATACGGCCACAGCCCATGTATGCACATGCACGCGCACAAGTACATGGTACTGTCTGTGAGCACACACCCACGCACTGGCCCAGCCCTGCACTCTGTCCTTCCACCTGGCCTCTGCAAACAAAGGGCTTCAGGAGCAGAGGGATGGGACCACCTTGAGGCCATGTCTTTGGAAAACCTTGTCTTGAGCTAAGCTTTGGCCCTTTAGCCCACCCTGCAGCCCGCCCTGCAGCAGGTGGCTTCCTCCCTGCCTGCCCCACTACCCTGGCTTGTGGAGTGCGGGCAGAAGGGATGGTGAGGCAGTTCTGCACAGAGCTTTCAGGTGCAGGACATGCTTCTGCTCATCCTCCTGTACCCCTGGCCTGCTCTATGAGAAGGACAGGCCATGGGAGGTGCCGCCTCTCCATCTGGGTCCCGGGGAGACAAGGGGCAGATCTGAACCCCACCTATGGCCTGAGGCAGACTCTGCCGTTGACACAAACGTGTGAGTGAGAAACAAACGTTTCTTCTAAACCACTGGCATTGGTGGGTCCTTCACTACACTGCGTTAGGTGCCCAAGTGCTGCCACAGTAAAGCCTGAAACATACGGCACTAGCTGATGGGCTCATGGAGAAGAAGCTGTGTTAGGAAGCTGGAAAATGACAACTTTGTGTTACATAATTGAGACAACACCAGGGAGACCGGTTCCTGCAATAACCCGGAAAACAGGAAACACACCTAACACAATCCTGGCTTCGGGCGAAGAGCTTTCCAAGCAAAATATCACTAGGGTAAATTAGTTGTTACCACTGCATTTGATAAAGTATCTCAGAGAAAAATGAGCTCAGAAAGGAATAGGCAAACTTACAGCATAATTGAGAGGAAATGCAGGGAGCCCAGAAATCCTGGCATTTGCAGGATTAAACTTTGAGACCATTTTTCAAGCAATTATGAATAAAATTGAGAGTGGACGCTCAGCATCAGGGGGCAGGGGATCCGGCACTGACCCCAGCCTCCAGGCCAGTCTGCTCAGGATGACATTCCCCCATGGCCGCTGACTGCTGTCCAGGGCTCCTGAAAACAAGGGACTCCCTGATGTGTGGGAGCCTCTGGAACCTGGGGGATTTTGCCATCATGCCTTCTCTCTGTGTTTTCAGCAACTGGAGCAACCCTGAGCAGTGGCCGTGTCCGCCATCCTGTTATGAAGGAAATACGTCCAGGGGAAGGGGTGTGAGCTGATGCAGAGACAATAAACAGAGGTGTGCCAAGAGGGCAGAAAGTCGCTCGCTGCCCACAGACACCAGCACCTCTGTCAGCGAAGGCTTTCGTTCCACGCCCGCCTTAGCCAGGCCACTGGAAGCAAGATGGGGCAGGACCCAAGAGCCCTCTGCCCCCTGCTCTGGTCAGGAGACCTTCTGTGACCTCAGCCCCCTGGACTTCGCCAGGAACCCGGCGTCCCACACATTTGCTTGGCCTGCCCTGTGAACAGGGCTCATCCTAGGATGGGAGGCACTTCTGGGAGCTGTGGCCGCCGCGTTCAGTCTGAGAAAGGCTTCATGGCAAGCAAAAGAAAGTCTGCGATTTGGAGCTAGATTTGGTTCCAGTCCTGGCTCTGCCACCTCTACCTGTGTGGCTCTGGGCAAGTCACTTCACTCTGAGCCTCGATTCTGTGTGAGAACATGAGACACGCTGGGACTGCCAGGCTCGGAACGCCACGGAGGGGGAGAGATGTGCACACGCCTGCTGGCAGACGGCCTGAACAGCGGGGGCTCCTCGGAAGCCTCCATAGGCGCAGGAGCGTTGGTCCGCTAGCGGTGAGGCCGGTGACCATGGCCATGACAAGGTGCGAGCAGGCGTGTCACACTCCATCCTGGCCAGAGCCAGCCAGGGTGCTGGGAAGTCCTGCGCAGCCCTGGTGTCACCAGAGGCATTTTGCTGGAAAGAAGGGGAGACCCCAGAAACCAGGGCCGCCCAGGCCCAACCGGAGATGGAGCGCAAGCTCACCCAGGAGCTGAACCAGGAGCAAACAGCACCGAAACGTGAGGAGGCCGAGTGTCAGGACGCGTGTGAGGAAACCCAGCCCTTGACCTCAAATGACGAACAGCAGGGTCAAATACCTTTTGAAGAAACTGCTCTTTTCCAGCATCACTGTGCTCATGTCTGAGCCGGCATTTCTCTCTGCTTGGAAAATGAGTTTTAAATCAGTTTTGATGTCAGCAACACAATTTTAATATTCATATTTTGCATAGCAAATCAGTCCCTCTGCTTCTGATGCCTAACACAAAAGATAAACTCCAGACCACTTCTGTCCAAATTATCATAAATTCAAGTGGAAGCAGATAGGACTTAGATTAACAGGCTTTCCCTTTTCCCGGGGTTCTCATCCCCAAATGGTGGATAAACACCTCCCCACCTCACTCACCATGGGACTTCCCTCAGGGCCCGGCCTGGGGCCTTCCCAGAGGGCAGGGACACCTCATCAAACACAGAGGCCAGTCTGGTCCCGTCCGGAGCCGGTCTCCTTGCTTCCTGTGTGCACAAAGGGGCTGGATGGCAAAGGGACCACATGCTGTGAGACTCTTCCCAGCTGAACCGCAAAGCCGTTCCCATGGTTCTCAGACTCCCTGCGCAGCTTGGGGTGGCTTGTCTCTGCCTGGAGGGACCAAGCCCCTCATACTGACTGGACTCCTACTGGGGCCACACAGGCCTTGTGCATTTCTTCCTGATGTTGTTTGTCAACAACCACTTCTTGGAGGAACCCACATCTTGAAATCGTCCTGGTGCAGGAAAGGCTAGAATGCCATGTTGGCCCCAGGGCACAGGGCAGATGATGACAACCGCCCCTGGGAGATGTGCAGGTCAGGGCAGCTCTCCACACCTTCAGGTGACCCCCAAGTGTCCTGCAGGGATGCCGCAGGGGTCACATCACACAGCTATGGGAAGCCGGGCCCACTTCCCACACCCAGGATAACCCTCCTCAGCACAGGCCAGCTCGTGAGGCCGGTTTGTCTTCAAGGGATCCTGCAGGGGAGAGCCTGGCCTCTGATGCCAAGAAGGGCAAAGGTTTCATGCACACTGGGGTGCCTGAATGATAGCTCATCAATAAGGCAGTGGCCCCACTGGCCTGGGATGTTTGGGGCGCCAGGGGGGCATCTGCATACAGGCCTGGGGAAGTGGATGCTTGGCATCTTGGCTGCAGAATCTCAACAAAGCCCCAAGCCTTGGTGTGACATGAGGGAAGTAAGGATGGGTGGCCAGTGGGGGCCAGCAGAACACACAGCTGTCAGAGACAAGATCAGGGGCCTCCCCATGCTTTAGGGTTTGCAGTGACCCCAGATAGATCTCCCAGCACACAAATGTCTCTAGCTGGAGGCCCTTCAAGCTCAAGATGGCACAAATGGGACCCATCTCTGTCCCCTGGAAACTGCCTCTTCCCAGTGTCATCCAGTTATGTGAATAAGAACTTTAGAGACCAAGGGCACCTCTCTCCTCTCTGTACCCCAAGTGGGCCAGCCCCAAGCCAGTCCCAGCCCATTCCCTCTTGAAAGTGCTCCATTTCTCCACCTCCCCTCACCGGGGCACCACTCAGGGACCGGCCAGATCTATCTACATGCCTCCTAAGACCTTAATCTCGTAGCCCAATTTCCTGTCTGAGTACCAACTCTGGCCCTTTTCCATGTCAGCGTCTAAGTTCCAGACTCCCAGAAACACAGGAGGTCACTGTCACTCATCCTGACTCTGCCGTTAGCACCAGGACAGACACTTCTTCCCTCTCTCCTTTTTCTGTGGGGGCAGGGGCCCAAGCTCACCGTGCTTGGTTCCAGATCAAGGTGGTCAGTACCGGCCTCTCTACTGCATATGCCCTTCAGTCCCACTCTCCAGGCCCATTGCTCTTTCCTCCCAAAGTCAACTGCTCTGACATGTTTGCTGCAAAATGTGGACAGCCATTGTGAATGCACGTTTTTAACTAACAGAAGCAGAGTTGTGCTGTATGTGTTCCCGCCGTTCTCTTCTTCTCCGCAGGTGATGTGGAAGGCCTGCCCTGATGCTCTAGATGCGCAATGCACTCCATCCTGCAAACTTTGGCCTGGTCTTGCTGGGCCCTCCTGCTTGGGCTTGGCCCACACAGGGCTCAACTGTATTGTTACTTTTTCAGGAGGGGGAGTAAATCCAGCCCGGCTCTTCAGCTTGGGCAGAAATGGGGGCTTCGGCTCTCTGTGGTGTGTAACTTTGGGTCTGGCAAAGCCCCGTCCATCGCTGGTGTGACCATTCTCCACAGCTGCACACCCTCTAGCTGCAGGTGTCACCCTGTGGGTGTGAAGGGGTCTCCCTGTTGCTCTAGTTTAAATCCCTCTGATAACCACCATGTCTGAGAATCATTCATTGCTTTTGGCCCTTCTGCAAATTGCCTATTGATATCATTTGCCCATTTTCCATTGGAGTTCCTGTCTTTTTCTTGTAGATAGGAAGGAATTTCTTGTGCGTTCACTGTTTTAGTCCCTAACTGGTTTTAGAAGCTGTAGACACCTTGTCCTGGTCTGTCTTGCTCAGTTGATTTTGTGGCAACACTTCCACAATCATCCTATTGGATCTCTATGAGTAAATAAGGTCGGCACCATCCCTAAATCCACTTTGCAAATGAAAAAACTGAGGATCAGAGATGCTAAACACCTGCTCCAGGTGCCCGGCCCATCAGGGAGGGAGACAGTGCTCAGACTCAGGCCTTCTGGTGTGACTCTGCTGGTCCCAGCCTGGCCTGTGCCTACGGGGCCAGGGTACACCCGGTCTGACCTCCAGCCCTTTAAGCAAGGCATTGGAGCACTGCTTCCCTGTGTCCCCTTACCCATGGTCCCGTCATCAGGGTGGGTCCTGACCCCGTGTCCAGGGGGGAGCCATGCCAGGCAGTGACCTCCAGTGTGTGCGGGGGGCAGGCCGCTCAGACCCATCACGTTCACCAGCAGTGGCCAGCTGGGCATGGCTCTTACAAGGAGAAAGGGAACCTCTGGATGAACTTGAGCCCTGTGGGGCCTTTGAGCCAGATGGAGCCGCAGGCTGCAAGTGAGGACACAGGCCTGTCTGGGCCTCAAAGCCAAAACCAGCTTTCATGTCCTGTTTTCTCCAAAGGTTGGCTCTTGAAAATAGGGTCACCTCCCGGAAAGCAAATGTTTTCCATGATGCTGACAAAATGAAATAATGAGTCTGGCATTTGGGCCCGTGCCTGGCCTGGTTGCTGGCCGCCAGACCTGAGGGTGGGCCAGGGAACCAGGGTGGAGGGCAGGGCCAAGCACAGCACCAGGAACCGGCAGAACTGTGTGAGGCACTTGTCAGACTGTTGTTAAAAATGTTTAAATAATACTAATAAAAGCCTTCCAAGAAAGAGAAGAAGAGAGCTGTACCGAGAGGAATCTAGAAAAATTCAACCTTGTCCATCCTTAGCCATTTAGAGAAAAAGAAACAAGAAATCCAAGGGACGGACAATGAAATTACCTCCGAGCCAGCATAGCTCTGTTAAGTGTTTCTGCCAGAGAGGCTCCGAAGGACTTCTGTCAGAAAACAGCACACACACGTGGAGACAGAAGGGGCAGGCAGGAGCCTCCTCTTGGCCCACACACTGAGCTCTGCTCAGCCTTCGTGGCATGGCCCTGGGGGTGGTCGCCCCTGGCCATCCAGCCCGGAAGTGGTGGTCACAGAGAGAAGGCTAGAGCAGTTCCTGGCAGAATCCTCCCTGTGTGAGGCTGTAATAATCCCAGGTGGCCCGGAGGGGCACAAGGCCGTGAGGGCTGCTGGGGCGATGCCAGGCCCTCCCGTGTGGTGCACTGCTCCACTTCCCAGAGGTGCGTCTCCTCTCCAGTGGGTCCTGACCCATCACTGGGACTGTTGGTCACTCCAGGGACAGTCCGATCTGAGCAGCAAATGCTGACATAAGGTTGCTTACCATGGGCCAGGCACTGTTCTAAGCTCTTCACGTTTGTCTGCTTACCTAATTCCCACCAAAGCTCCATGAGGCATGGCCAGGCTGAGTAGCGGACCCAGAGTCTACACACCAGCTGGGCTCTGGGACCCACAAATGGAGTTGCAAAGCTACAGCATCGCCTCAGGCCTGTGGATGGACAGAGTTTGTCCTCAAGTGAGTAACAACTAGGGTGGTGGGCCCTCCTGAGAGGCTCCAGGGCCTGTGGGGCAGGTCTTGGGGAGGGGGGCACTCAGGACCCACTCCTCCCTTGCATTCCCACAGTGGGTGCTGGCCAGGTCAGGGAACTGACAGACCCAGGAGTCCAGAGCCTGGGGCCACGGGGACAAGCCTCTGTGCCACCAAGCCTCAACACTGCCAAAAGGCAGCCCGGCCCCCAAGCACTGTGGCCCGTGCCTCGAGGCAATGCTGCCTGAGGGCATGGGGTGGTGGCTGCTCGGAGAAGCAGCCTCCGAGACAGGGCTATCAGTGCAAGGAATTGGAGAAATACCTGTGAGCAAAGTGGGCTGGGGGCCAGGCAGGGGTGCAGAGCAGGGTTTCAGAGGGCCCAGAGAAGGGAAGATCCCAAGGGGGCAAGTGGAGGGAGGCCTGGGGGGAGTCTCTGAGGTCATATTTTCCCAAATCAGCAATCCCCACTGGTTCTGCGACGTCTCTGGTGCCCCACCTGGAGCTCCCCACCTGGCCAGCTCCCACAACAGACCCTGATGAGCACAGAACAGCTTTCTCAGGGCCTGCAGGCCTGAGCAGGCCACTCAACAAATGGATGCACAACTGAGCACCTGCCAAGGACCCAGACTTCATCCTGCAGCTCCTGCACCCAGAGCCCAGAGAGGAAGGCTGAAAGAGGGTATGGACAATGGACCTGGGCCCGTTTCGCCCGCTTCACTCCAGGCTCCTGGGGACCTTGGACAGGTCCCTGCCTTTCAGAAACAGTTTCTAAAGCTGAGCCCACAGAGCTGTTTGGGGCTGAAAGAGACGATGCTGGCTCATCATTTTGTAAATCCACCCTGACTGCTATTTGCTGCAGAAGGGCTCCCCTCTTCACCCCCTTCTTTATCCTGGGTAGTTCTGCTCTGTTAGCCATGCACAGACCTTCATGGCTAGGAAAACTTATCCCAATTTATCGCTCACATTTTTGACTTGGGCCAAAGCCAAATTTCTTTTTTTTTTTTTTAAGATTTTATTTATTTATTTGAGAGACAGAGAGAGAGTGAGCAGGGGTTGGGGGTGGGGAAGAGCAGGCTCCCTGCTGAGCAGGGTGCCCAGTGCAGGCTCCATTCCAGGACCCTGGGATCATGACCTGAGCTGAAGGCAGACGCTTTACCGATTGAGCCACCCAAGCGCCCCAGATCCAAATTTCTTTAGCCAAAACCCTCCTCACCTCCTCCAGGCCCCATGTCAATCCACGTGCTTCCAAGAGATGAAACCTGCATGTTTCCGAATCACTTATACTTAAGTCAGCCAGCTGAAGAGCACGAAGTGGGTTTCATCCCCAGAGATGCCTTCGGGTGTCCTTGCCAGTCTGTCAATCCCTCAGCAACAGGAAGTTCTTAGTGGCCAAGAGACATCCAGCCAGCTTCTATAAAAGCTCATGGAGCTGACATGATGAAGGTTTGAAGTCTGAAGGTCATGGGACCTGGATGTCCAGAACCCATGGAGCTCACCCAAACGGATGGTGGGCGACCTGGGACGAGGGCCACAGCTGGGCCCCAGAGGAAAGCTGCCGCCTCCACAAAGGGTTCTGATAAACCTTCCCTGTACTTCTTTGTGGTCACATGTAAAGTGAACTCGCCTTGTTTCCAGACATCATCTGCCAATTCCCCAAACACACACTGAGCAGCTGCATGCTCCGGTAGTCAGGCACCTTGCCTGGGCAGACACAAAGAATTCTGGGCAAACCAGAGCCCCCACCCCATCCTCTTCCCAACAGGGACTCCAGCAACAGGGTGACATCATAGCCGAAACCCAAGGGCCCAAAGGGGAGGTGGGGGTGGGGCCAGAGCTCTGAGCATGGGGATGGGTTGGGAGTGTGTAAAGGGTCCCTCCTCTAGGAGATGAACTGCCTAAGGGTGGCTGTGAGGTCTTCCCCAGGGGAGGGTCTAGGGCCAGCACAGTCTTGGCCTCTAGGGCCCCATCAGGGCTGGTGTCCTGGCAGCCAGGAGCCCAGAGCCCAACTAGGGGGCTCAGTTACGTCCTTCTCAGCCCACCTTCTCCACGGAGCACTTCCTCTTGAACAAGTACATCTTTATTTCACTCAGAGTTTACATGCTATGTACTGCATTTGGAATTCGGCAAATTGCTATTATAAATAAATTATATATATATATTTAAAAAGTGGCCAGGTGGAAAATAAGCCAGGTGCAGTGCCTGCCAGGTCACTCTTGCACCCAGTCCTGCAAAGCTGAAAAGCAATGCCCCCCAGATGCTCTGTGTCTGTTGTAGAAGCAGAGTTCCCTCCGCACCCAGGATTCTGTGCTCACATGCAGGCTTTCTGCAGGCTCCTGCTACGCTTGCTTCCTGGGCCCTGCTCCCCCCGCTCCCCCACCTCCCCCCCACCACTCAGTGACCAATGGCAGTGACAGTTCCGTCATCTGTGCCCCTGACGCCTGGAGCACAATGACCAACGTAGCCCCTGCCGTCCACAGACATCTCAGCGCTGGGGACTCAGAGTCGGAGCCCCAAAGGAAACAGTCCCTTGTTCTACCACGAAGTGCGCCGTGTGTGTCCTGGAGGCCTGGCTTGTCCCGTACCACACCACACAGGCATTTGCTCTCAAAAGTGTGTCCACGGAGGGATGGGCTAGATAGCCTGAAAGGGCCGGGGGCCACAGAGGTTGGGAAGGCAATGCCTCTGGGAGTTCCTGGAGGCCCCATGCTGATGGCTGATATCAAGACCTGTGACTTCGCCACACACCTGAACTCATGGAGTTATTGCCTCAGTAGTGAGAAGCAGCAGGGAACTTCCGACTGCTGGCCCGGGCGAAGCTGGACGGGACCCTCCGTGTCCACTCAGATCTGCCCATGTTTTCCTGTGAACGTGGACAGCGGTATCGGGTGGCCTCTTGTCATAGACACTGGTTGCTAAATCAGCCTCCCCACCAAGGATATTTTCCAGTCTTGACAGTGGGGTGCAGGCTGCACCAGAAGCCATAAGCAGAGTCCTCCCTGGACATGATTACAGGTGAGATCTCTCCTAAACACGGAAGAGAGAGACCACTTGGCTGGAGTGTCCTAAGCCCTCACATCACTGTCCAGCCAATGGAGGCTTTCCTAATGAGCCACCTACATGGAAAGACCAGACCTTGGCTGCTCTGTAAATATATTCTCCCTGGCCCTATGTGAGATTTGATATCTTCGATAAAAGGGTCTCCATTCAGAAATGTCCCCTCTCACCAGCTGGTATTTCACCATTAGAGATTCATTCCTTTGTCTGAATTATGTCACTAATATTTCCTATGAAATTCAGGTACCTGGACGTAGAGGGCAGCAGTGTGTTATCAAGCACCAGCCTTCTGTGGGCTTCATTTGGCTGATACCATGCCATGGCGAGGGGGACCCACGGGCAGAGACAGAGAGAGTGGTACGGTGGAGGGGAGGAAGCCCAGTGCTCCATGCAGAAAATAGTGACAGTAGTAGACACCTTTAAGGTCAATAGAGAGAACCCCACCAGGCAGGAGCGAGGCAGGAGTCAGCTGTGGTCCCACTAGGCAGGGAGGACAGGCAGAGCTGACAGAGCCCCATGCACCCCTGTCCCCCAGCCTTCACTCCGAGGTATCTGTGGCCCAAAGCTGCCAAGACTCCCCAGGGACCCTCGCTCAGATGACACAGCCCACGTGGCGCAGCCACAGAGGCATCCAGGCACAGCTGTGTCTTTCAGCACCGTCTCCATGAGCGCTTCTGCGGAGCCAACAGGGAGGGTTTCCAACGGCCAGAGGACGGGGGCCGTTTGCACAGTGTTTAGAGTTTTAAGCAGCCAAAGTAAACCCACGTGTGCTGTTACATAACCTGCTCAGCCGGCCTGACTACCCACCCTCCCTCCCTCACCTCCTGGACAGCGGGAGACGAGCCTGCACACTGTGTGCCCCTTTACCTTCCCTGGAAGGCAGGGTGGTGGTGGTCGCCCCTCCTGACCCTCTTGTGTGAAAGGGTTATTAGGTCCTTCTCTAGGTTTGGTGCAAGGACACGGAGGCTGCTGGTATTCACAGGCGTCTAGAGAGGGCAAACACCACACGAGAGCAAAGGCCAGTGATGCTCCAGGAGGGAGCTGAGGGGGGAAATGTTGTCAGGTACCTGAATGTGGGGCTGAGGGGCCAGCACCAGAAGGCCTGAGCCCATGCCAACCAGGCAAAACTTGAGACAGGGTCCTGGTTTGCACACTCCGCCTTCCTCTAAACCCTGGTGAGACCCGAGGACAACCACACGGCATGAGTGCACACCCGCGTGAGACGAGATAGAGAGAGAACGGGACACCCAGAGAAAGCTGGTCCCCCATAGGGGTCCTGACCCACTTTTTTTCAGTTCAGGTGAACAGGACTCCTGACTCACAAAGGACAAATTCGGGATCCTTTCTGCCTCCTCATTGCCGCTCCTACCTGCCCCCCGACCGCACCAGCCCAGGAACTAGTGCGGTTCCACCGACCGGGCTCCCTGAGTCTGTCCACCTCAGCAGAGGGAGACCCGTGTGATGGAAGATGCCCCCCAGCCCCTCCCACCCCGCCCAGCCCCCCACAGCCTCGCCCAGCCCCTCCAGCCTGGCCCAGCACCCAGCAGGGAGGGCCTCAACACTTTCTACCATCTGGGGGCTTCAACTTTGAGAGTTTGGTCTCTCCTGCCTGAGGATTCACTGAATTCTTCCTTCTTCATTTCTTCTGCAGGGACTTCCGGAGCCTCCAACTAAGGCATGCCTGCAGCGTCTGAATAACGCCGGTGCCCATGGGGTTAATGAGGTTGAGGCAGAGGGGGGATGGGCAGACCGTGCTATCCCAGCCTTCCTCAATGCAGGCCTGGAGCACAGCGGGCCCATCCCACCCGGAAGGCACTGGTTTGGTTTGGGGCACGCATGCCCACCGCAGCCCCAGCCTGGCCCACTGTCCACCCCAGTCCATCTGTCATAGGTGTATTTGCGAGCTCATGGTGTGCCCTAGGCTGTAAGTAAATACAAAGAGGTACTTATATAAAAACCTCCCCCCTTGGCATAACCTCAAGGGCCACAAGATGACAATGGGCCAGCATATCTTCTTGGAGGCCCTGTGTCTGCCTTGAACCAGGTCCCCAGCAGACAAAGAAACCCAGCAGAACTCAGCTTCTGACTCAGAGAACCACCTGCAGCCAAGTCAGCTGTACTTGGCCTGATCCACAGGCGTCACTGGCTCCCTGCTGCTCCTACTCTCCACCACGTCCACCCACCTTGAGTCTCATGGCCAGAGGAACTGAGGCAGAGACACCGTCTCACCCAAGTGGGTCCTGGGCAGGCCCCGTGGAGAGAGAAGCCCTAGCAGGGAGGCCAGGAGGTGACCATGGGGCAAACAGGCAAATGGCCTGTGGGCCATCCCTCCCTCCCCCTGCAGTCCAGCCCTTCTAACTCTCCTGACATCCCCTCCTCACCACCTCCCCAGCATTCGCAAAGGAACTGGTGTTGTTCCACTTAGTACCAAAGAGCAAACATTTATTCAACAAACATTAAATACTTAGCACGTGAGAAACAAAACAGTAACTCCGTCGGTGGTAAGAGCTGAAGTGTGCTGAGCTGGGCACCACGAGGAAAGACCTGAACCCCGGTCTGCCAGCCCCAACCAGGCTGCAGGAGGCACAGGGCACTTCCCAGGACACTAGAGGCCTGGGGTAGCTGAGGGGAACATTTGAGGGGCGCCCAGAGGGTCACAGGAGGGGTCTGCACGTGGGCTCCATGCTCTGGCTCTGGCCTGGAGGTGGGTGGGCACTGGAGGGACAAACAGGAGCAGACCCAGAAGCCAGTATGCTGGTCAGGGTCAGAGCAGGCAGCCTTCAGCTTGAGAAACAAGGGAGTGAGGCTTTTAGGTGGGGAGCGAGGAGTAGGGACATTCAGGGAATGGGGAGGGGACGGATTTGGATGGTTTGTGTAGGCGAGAAGTAAATGAGGATTCAGGGAGCATAGGAACGTGTGTTGGAATCAGTAATTACCAGGATATGGAGCTGGGCTTTCATCCCACAGATAGGAGCAGTCAGAGATCCTTGGGAAAATCAGTTGCAGGAAGAAAATGGTCCCTGAAGCCAGTCAGTCTTTAGTGGAGGGGTGGGGCCTGCACTGGAGGAGGCAGTTGGGCCGGGGACAGCAGTCCAGGCCAAAGAGGTGGGGCCGGGAGGAAAGATGTGGCCAAGGTCGAAAGTGCAGACAAGGGAAGGAGAGGTCAGAGCAACTTTAAAACCAAGATCGAGGAACACAAAACTTGATTCATTAAGGACAATTTTACATTAAAGCTAATCTTATTCTGTATCATAATCTGTTAAGAGAAGGCAGACAAAAAGAAAGGAAGACAGGGAGAGAGACAGCAGGGGTTAGAAAGACAGGGGGGACCCGAGGAGGGACCACAGGGCAGGAGCCCAAGAGGTGGGGGGACGGTGCCCACCCACTCAGCCAGGCTGTAGCCCCAGGTCCTCTGACCCCTGGAACATGGTGTGACTTATCCTCTGTAGAGTTTTCTACCTTTTACTATTTTAGGTAAACTTGTCTTTTCTGGGCATAGAGGTTTTACATGCCTGTATTCATTTCCTAGGGCTGCTGTAACAAATTACCACAAACTGGAGACCTTAAAACAACTGAAATTCATCCTCTCCCAGTTTTGGAGACCAGAAGCCCTACATAAAAGATAAAGGTGTTGGCAGGACCCCACTCCCTCCAGATGCTCTAAGGAAGGATTTTTCTTTGATTCTTCCAGTTACTGGGGGCTCCAGACGTCCCTGGGTCATATCACCCCATCTCTGTCTTCATTGTAACATGGCTTCCCTCTGTGTTTCTCCTCTTCTGTCCCTTGTGAGGACACTTGTCACTGGATTTAGGGCCCACCCAGGTGTCCCAAGATGTTCTCATCTTAAGATCTTATTTACACCTGCAAAAACTCTTTTCCAAATAAGGTCACAATCACAGGCCTAGGTGTTGAAACATGGACATGTCTGGGAGGAGAGGCACTATTCAACCCACAACAATGCAGAAAACTGAAGTATGAAGAAGAAAACGTCCACTTCCCCAGACCCCACCATCCCCAAAGGACCCTTATGGTCTTTAAGCATATTTCCTTTGCCTTTTTCCTATATATTGTAATGTGGGGGGAAAGGTCCATGTGGAATTTTACATTACATATTTTGAATTGACTTTGGTAAGGCATAATTAACATACAATACAATGCACAGACCTTAAGTGCAGTTCTGTGAATTCTGGTGAATGTATGCACTCTGGCCACCATCCCGCCAACATACAGAGGCTTCCCTCCCGTCCTCGGCAATGCTCTCCAGAACCCTGACCGGATTTTCCCATCACGCTTTTCCCTGAACACTGTCACAACCACCTCCCTAATCTTCGGACCTCATCCCACCTGATTGTTACATGCCACAGAACACTCCATCATTCACTCTCTCGACAGTTACTGAGTGCCAACCAAAAGCCAGGCACCATGCTCAATTCTGGGCTCAAGGATAACAAACACAGATACAATGTCTGCTCCCTTGTTGTGGCCAGAGGCACTAGGAGCTGACTCGTGTCTTTCTGCTTATAAACAAGGCTGTGAGAACATGTCGGTGCTAAGTTTTGTCCACTTCTGTTTTCTTCTCGATGGCTTATCGAGAGTAGAATGGACAGGTCCGAAGGTGTGCACTTTCTCAAGGACACTGGGAGACTTCTTCCCTGAAAATGGCATGGGACCAGATTGACCACACCCTCCAGCACAGAGTATAAGATGTAAAGACCTTGGGGCTCCTGGGGGGGGTTCTGTCAGTGAAGCGTCTGCCTTCGGCTCAGGTCATGATCCCAGGGTCCTGGGATCAAGCCCCACATCGGGCCCCTTGCTCAGCGGGGGTCTGCTTTCCCTTCCCGCTGCTGCTCCCCCTGCTTGTGTTCCCTCTGTGTGTGTGTCAAATAAATTAAAAAATTTTTAAAAAGAGGTAAAGGCCTATTTGTTTTACTTTGCATTTCTTTGATTACTGGTGAGACCTTTCTTCCCATATACTTATTAGCCTTTGGGATTTTCACAGCTCTGAACCACCTGTTTATGACCTTGGCCCATTTATCTATTGGGAAGACTGTGCTCAAGAGGAAAGTAACTTCGTTCCCCGGAAGGGAAACCACCTCTGGGCTGTGTCACCGAGGCGAAGCCGGTCACCGGCTTGCCCTGGGCTCCCTTCATCCCAGGCACCACGGACTGGCCACCTGGCTTCGTGCTGAGGAAACAGCACTTGGCTCTGTTTCTTGGGGGCCACCCACCGAGATCGTTCTTCCTGCAATAGCAACCTTGCGCACAAAACGAACAAGGAGACTGGTGCAGATCCGCTGTCAGTATGATGATGTGGATGCTGAGACGGGCACTGACTGAGCTGAAGGCCCAGCCTTTGGGTACCAAGACCCCTGGTTCCCAATCTTAGGACATAACAGCCACGTGGAGGCGGCGGCTGGACGGCAAGCGGCTGGCAGGGTCTGGCCCTCACCGCCCAGAGAACTGCAGATTGGAGAATCCACATGTTCAATAAACAGATGAGGAGTCAGATGTGAATGGGGAAAAGGAAGACAAGGGAGAGCCGCCCCTGGGTCTAGTGTTGAGTTGGCGGAGGCAGCGGGCTGAGGCTGCGCCTGGTTCTCGCCCTCGGGCGCAGGACACCAGACACCCCACTTGCACAGCAGTTCCCAGGCTCAAGGGCTGCCGCTGAGCCCAAGGGAGTGTCGCAGCTGCAATCCACCCCCAAACAGAGTGGATCTGGGCAGCCCCCTCTGACAGAGGCCAGAGTCATGGAAAGCAGTGAGTTTGGATACACCAGGGTAAGTGCACAGTGGGCCCTGAGAAAAGAAAGTGGTTAGAACCGGCCCCAGCACACAATGGTGCTCAATAAGTGTTAGCACTCAGGAGGGGGCTGGAGTCATTGGGGCCCGAATGGGAGGCTTGAAGGAGGTGGTGGCACTCTCAGGACCACCCTCTGACCTCTGCAGCACAGGGAGAAGGAGGGGGTGACTGAGAGGCACACATCTCTGTGGGAGTCAGTGGGAATGCTGTACCGAGATGGCCCCTCTGCGGGCTCTGTCCCGTTCTCCCGCAGCCCCCACCCCCATCACTCTCAAAGCTCCTGGTTCTTTCTTCCCCAGAACCTTCTATCACTAAGCTCATAGCCCACCCCTCCCCACATATCACAACCCATTCGAACGTAGGCTTAAAGAAGGTAGATGCTTTTCAAGGACATCTTTCCAGCACCTAGAACCTTCCTGACATGTAGTAGATGCTCAATAAATATTATTGAGCGAGTGAAGCACAAGGCAGGGAAGCTTGCCCTACAGGGTATCAGACCTATAATCAAGCTATAGAGATCAGGGTGGTGTGGCATGGCCAACAGGGCAGAACAGAGAGCCCAGAAGCAGCCCTGAGAGCAGACGGAAACCTGGCACGTGACAGAGCTAAAGTGCACATCAGTGAACGGTGCCAGGGAGCTGGTTATGCACATTAAAAAAGTGAAATTGGATCCCTATCTTAAACCAAACACAAAGAAGATTGCTTCCAGATGGATAAGCACTTGTATGTGAAAAGCAAGACTTTGAATATCTTTTCACATTTCAGCCCTGGAAGGATTGGTTAGGGCACGAAAGGGGAAATCATAAAGGGAAAAAGGCAGGCGAATTCCACTGAATTCCAGCTAAGAACTTCATCAAAGACAAAAGGCAGGTCCTGAACTCGGAGAAAAATACCTGCAACCCACACAGACGAGGCAGGGTCCCCACAGAGAAACCACCAGGAATTGCTCAGGGGCCACAGGACACCCGCTCAAGGAGGCTAGAGGCTGGAGCAGGCCGAAGGGGGCTGGAAGACAGCACTTTCATTAATAACTAGGGAAACTAGACATAAAACCACGGCGAGAGACCATGTTATACTCACCAGATCCACAGACAGGAATGGCCGGGAGTGCGCGGAGTGCAATGTCCGTTCACACTGCCCGCCCCCTTGCCCCGTGTCAGTGGGTGGGAGCACAGGGGGCGTTCCAGTCTTCTTCAAACTCTATATGTATGGGGGAGTGCACTATCTTGCATATATGACAACTTTTTAAGAAATAGAAAATTTCATTCTTCTGATCAAAGAAAAATGCGTTGAAAAACAGGATTCAGATCTCCAATCTCTGTAGATTTAAGGTATTTTATGTTCTGTTTTGCTTTTCTTAAAGATGAGGATTATGTCTTATTTATGTATTTATTCTCAGTACTTGCTGCATAATAGAGACACTGAAAAGAATGGAGAATAAATTCCCCAAAAAGCCAAGGGTCTGAGGGGAGTGGAGGCTGGGACCCCACTGTCACCAGGTGTCTGAGGGGGCCTCTAACATGAGGGCAGATCTGGGTACCAAATGCTTGCAACATGGGTGGCTCCTGGGGATTGAGGGGGCTCTGGGAGTTTTGGGTAAGAAAGACATTTTCCTTAAGCAGCAGGGGTGGAGCCTTGGGGACATGTCAAGGATGGAGAGGAGCCAAGATTCCTCTTTGCAAATGAGGGGAGGGTGTTAAAAAACCTGCCCACCCCCTGCGCAGCGCAGAGGGTACCACCTGGACCCCGTGGTTCCTGTTGCTCCTGGGGAGAGGACAAACTCCAGGGACCCTAGTTGGTGATTCTCCGAGAATAAGTCTTTGGACTGGGTCCCAAAGGCCCTGGAAGGCTCCTTCACACATCCTAAATCCTGGGACTCCCAGCGACATAGGGGCACAGGGGATCCCACTCTTGCCCCAGGGTAGAGACTCCTCCTGACCCTTTGGGGAGCAGAGTGGGTACAAGCCAGCAAAGGGTGAGGCCTATGGCTGACTTGTTGCAGGTACAGGAGTAGGAAGCCCGCAGAGGGGGTATGGGGGAGTTGACAGAGACAGGGTGAGGATCGGGTCCTGCCAGGCCCACTGATGGCCCCACTCCCCACTGGAAGACCGTGGACACACATAGGCAGGGACCTGACAGGCACTGGGCTGCATCCAGCCTTGCCTCTTGTGGGCCTCTCCTTGACCCAGGCCTCGGTGGGCAGTGGCCCCCCCACAGCCACAAAGCCATCCAGGTCAACATCCAGGGAAGTGGGCAGGACAAGCAGGATAGTCACGGGGTGTGGTGGAGGGGGAGGATGGGAAGTAGGGGAGAAGCAGCAGGGCAGCATGTCCCCTCCATGCCCACGGGTCTCCCAGGGCAGGGCCGCAGGCAGGTATGGGACCCCCCACACCCTCCAGCCCCCAAGACTGAGGACAGGAGTGTAAGTTGCTGATGTAGCCCGACAACAGGGCCAGCCGCTCTCACGCATACTTGTGAAATGAGGTATTTAATAATTAAAGCAGGCACAGCCAGAATCAAGGGCATGAGAAGGGGTAAGAGGAAGAAGCAAACCCAAAGTTAACAAGAAGTGGTGAGAAAAGAGGGAACAGAGAAAGTGGGGGTGGGGCTGAACATCTGAGTTTCCAATTAGCCTTTGGTGGCAACACTTTGGGGGACGTGACAGTGACAATGAGCATAGTGCGGCTAGAAAAGGAGCCAACGGGATAATGAGCAAAATGTGTCTTGTAAACATAATGATTCGTTTTTAACATTTTAAAAGATCTCTTATTTTAGGTCCAATGGAGAAAAACCTTTTTGATAGTGTCCTCCACATGGAAGGCATCAGGGGCATGAGGACAGGGTGCAGAAAATCCACAGGATTAACTCAGCCAGCACCTGAGTCTGGGGCATCTGCCTCCTTCTCCCCACATGGACCTCAGCTTAACTCAGAGCGGCCAGGCCTCCTCTGTGGGGCACAGTCCCAACTGGGCCTCGGTCCCACCCTGAGACCGAGCATGCTTTCTCACGTCCTATGGCCTTTGGGTGTCGGGGGTCCCCGGGGTGCAGCCCCTAGCAGTCCCTTGCTCTGGACTGGCCCCCTGAAAACAGTTGTGCACTAGCCTCCTGGTCCCTTGCCCCTCAGCACACAGCTATCCAGCTGGATCTTTCCTCGTCCAGACGCTGGTGTCTCCTCATTTGGTCATTGGCTTCCGCCCGTATTGCCAGCCCATGGGTACCTCCCTCACCCTCGCCTGATTCCCCTGCTGGGTCCAAGGGCACCCTCTCCAGTCACAGCCCCCGAAACATGTGCCTATTTCCTGAGCCAAACCCAATTGCTCTGACCATCCCCATCTGGGCCCCAAGTCACACTGACTTCAAGGTCGACCCTGCTGGTCTTGCTCTAATTTCCATGCCCCAAAGTGCATCCTGACACATCAGGGAGCTCCTTCCAGAACCTGGTGTCCTACCTGCCTGCCCCTCCCCACTGTGTACCCTCTCCAGGGACCTGCTTGGAGCCTCACCACCCAATAAAAATTCATGCACACAAATTAGGCCAGACTTGCCTGGGTATAAGGAAAACCCAGTACCCGAGCTTCATCCGTTCTGCCATTTGTAAAGGCCTGGGGAGCCTGGCCCACCTCCTCCTTAACCCTCGCCGGCTCACCCTCCAGACAGCATCCACAATCCCCTCCTGTATTTGCAGCACCCCGATCCTCATCTGCTGGCTTCTCTCTCTCTCCTTTCCTATCTGACTGCTTCCCTCTTTACCTTTCTCAGCTGGAAGTTTCCTGACCTTGCTGAATAGCCAAACACCCTCTCAGGTGCTTTCCTGGCAGAGCTTCCTGAGTCCCTCCTTCTGAAGTCCCTTCACCCAGAGTGGGCAATGGGGAGACATCCAGGACCAGGACAGAGTGTGTCCCCAGTCCCATGCCCAGAGGGACCAGGAGAGGAACATGGGACCAGCTGACCACACCAGGCCCCAAGCCTCCCGCAACCCAGTCCTCACCCGTGAGTCCAGGGAAAGCGTCCTGACCATCTGGATGTCCCAGGCCTGTCAGCCCTGCAGGTCAGCCCCACAGACACCTCCCCTCAACCCGCCAGGACCCAGGTTCCCAGCTGTGCACGGAAGGGCAGGACGCCCCCATCTCTAAGGTCAGCTGATGTCTGTCTGCACCCTTTGGTCTGTCTACCCTCCTGCACGAAGCCCCCAGTCAAAAGAGGATGGTGGCCTCATGGAGCGTGCAAGGCGGGGCGGGGGGGGGGGGAGGGATGTTTGAACTTCATGTGGGGCTCTGCTCCCAAGTTTCCAACAATTTAAGGAATGTTGGAGGCCTGGGGTCAGAATGTAAACAAGGCTTCTCACAGAATCAGTAAACGGCAGGGTGTCCCTGATGCCTCAGACGACCGACCACGTGTGTGCCTTGTTGGTCTCAGGAAAACACAACCGCTTGGCTCTTACAAATGTGAAATTCGTATCTTAAGCCAACAACTTTCAAGTTCCAGAAAAATTGCCTATTCATCATTTTTCTCATTGCGTGTCTCCTCTCCTTATGACATGGACCACCTCCGCTTCACAGCCTTGGTTGTCTGAGGGTCAACGACACCGCTGTGACTTGCTTCTCTGCCCTGGACAGGGTCAGCAGCTCCAGCCCCAGGGCAGGCAAGACTGGTGTCTGCCTCAGCCTAGAGGCAGAGAGAGAGCCCAGCTCGGGGCTTGAACTCCCAACCCCGAGACAGAGACCTGAGCTGAGATCAAGAGTCAGATGCCAACTGAGCCACCCAGGCGCCCCTAGACAGCTTCCACTTTTTTTTAGCATACTTACCTATTCGTCATCGAAAAACCTGACACAGGAAGGGAGCAGTGCCAAGCCTGAGGGCTGATCGTGAAAGCTGAGTGCACGCGGGGCAGCTTGTCGAGGCTGCAGGTCCCAACGTTGCCCAGACGCCATTGCCCAGGCCATGGGCAGAGACCACGGTGACCATCTTGTGTCACCTCCTGGCTGCAGCCGTCCCCACCTGCCCTTCTCAGGGAAACCCTCCCTTCCGTTGCCCCCCAGTGGAGGGGCGTGGGGTTGGGGTCTCAGAGGCTGTATCAGCCCATCTGGGGTGGAGCCCCCTGCACCTTTACCAGCGAAACTGCCCGAATCACAGTGCTGGGTTTGATGACGGAGAAGAAAGGGAGTAGAGTGGATTCTAGAACAAGGGTAATGGCTTCAGGGGAGACGAGCACTTGGGGTAGAGGTCTGCTGAGGAGGACTCCATCCCTGTCCTTCAGGGAGGGCTTCCAGTGTGTCTGACGGCTCACGCCTGCACTTTCGGGCAGCGCTCTGTGCAGGGGCCCATGTCAGAGTGGAGGCCTGACTTCCTGTGCAAGCCCCCGGGGTGGGGCCACAGCGTCCCGGTGCGAAAGGCGCCCTCCCAGGGAGGAAGGACTGAGCCGGCACCCTGTTCAGGGTGGCTGGACAGCCAACAGGCCACGTCTGTCCTTGTGTGAGGGACACAGGGGAAGCTTGGCTTGTCCCACCGGGAGGAGAGCAGCCACATGAGCTGAGAGGGGAATGAGGCTCTGCCTGCTCTGCTGGGGTCCTGGAGCCCCGAGCAGGTGAGACCCAGGGAAGGCAAGGGACCAGACTGGCCCCCACGCGCAGCTGACCCCACCTGGGCCCGCCCAGAAGGCGCCCCTGGGCTGCAGGGGGCTCCAGGAGGACAGGACCTGGACGGCTGGGATCAGTAGCCCCTCTGGGAGCATCACTTCAGCTTCGTGGGGCTCCGAGCGAGACTCTGGATGGAATGTAACAGCAGGTAAGAGCCCCAAATACTCCCAAAGCAGCTCTCCAAAGTCAGGGTACCTAAGAGCTCTGCTCCTGCCTCTTTCTGTCTCTGTCCTGCTCTAGATGTCAGGTGATCCTGATTCTTACCTGTGAGGTTTTGTCTGGATCCATGACGTAATCCGTGCACAGTAACAGCACCAAACCCAGCGGTCAAGAGGCTTCAGCCTGCAGACTATAGCTTTTACTTTTTCATAGTTTATTATAATTAATTTACGAAGTTAATAGAAAACACTGTATGAGAGGCACCTGGGTGGCTCAGTGGTTGAGCGTCTGCCTTTGGCTCCGGTCATGATCCCAGTGTTCTGGGATCGAGCCCCGCATCGGGCTCCCTGCTCAGCAAGAAGCCTGCTTCTCCCTCTCCCACTCCCCCTGCTTGTGTTCCCTCTCTCGCTGTGTCTCTCTCTGTCAGATAAATACATAAAATCTTAAAAAAAAAAAACCACTATATGAGACAATGAGTAGGTGGTGTGGAAACAGGGATCTGGATGGGGGCTGAGGGATGGACACAAGACCAGTCTCCAGTCTCTGAGTCTGGGACGCTCGCCTGAGGAGCCAGCAAGCCTGCAAGGACATGACACCCTGGCTGTGCTCGGACAGCAACTGACATGCAAGCCGGAACCTGTGGGTAGCCAGCCTCCTCCCCTGTTCATACCCTCTCCTCCTCCTACCTCCGGAAGAGCCTCTGACCACCACTGCTCCAGACTCACTTCCCCATCCAGCCGGCTGGTCCCAAGCCCAACACTGCCCAGATCACCCATCTACCCCAGGGCCCCACCCCTGCCTGGGACCCTCCCCTCTACCCCAGGGCCCCACCCCTGCCTGGGACCCTCCCCTCCACCACAAAACTTCCTGGGGCCTGTCTGCATGGGGTAGAGGTGGGGGCATATTTTGAACCCAGGCTCTGGGTAATAGTGTTTGTTGACTGAGTGGACAAGACCACCACAGGCAGCCCAGCTCCTTGGGACCCTCAGGAGGATCAGTGAGGTCCAGGTAGAGGGGAGTGAAGTTCTCCAGTCACATCAGAGGAGGGAGGAGAGAGTGGTTCCAGAATAGCGTCTGTGAGGCATTAGGCCCTTCAGCATCCCAGACTAATCTCTTGCGTTTGTTGGGCTCTGCCTCGACATTCTTAGGGGGTAAGTCATCCAACAGAACATCGGTCACCAGGAGAAGTGCACCCTTGCTCGGGGTAACTACGACTACCCTCCAATTCCCCCTGTAAGTCCTTGGCTCTTCAACCACACAAGTAACAGAAGGGAAGTGTGAGTGAGGGATGGGCGGGGTGGGGCTTCCTGCCTTGGGCAGACCCTCCCCCTGCCCAGGCAAATCCCCACTCTGTCATCTGGCCAAAACCCCACCACCACAGATGGAAACTTCCGGATCTTAAGCTTGGTGTGTTCCTTTTGAAGGAATTGTTATCACTCATTACCATGCACGTGGTATTTTGAGTTTGACTAAGTTCTAACTCCCTGATAACATAAAACTGAGACAAGATCAGTTGTTTTATTAAATGAAGTGCTGTAGCCATCCTTCTAACTTGAGTCACTATAGTTTCGTGTTTTACACGGGCTGACTCAGCGAAGCTACCACATGCCAGCATCACTGTTCTGACAGAAATCACAGCACATGTAGGACAGACAGGAGTCTGTGTTTATTAAACTTGTCTTTTCGGGAAGTAACTTATATTGAGTGATATGTTTCTGGAGAGATCTCCTCTCCACGCCGCACGTGCTTGAAAGAGTCTCCATCCAAGTCCCTGTGGCCTGCAGGCTCCAGTCTCTGCGTTACCCTAGTGACGCGTGCACGGCAGAGTTTCCCGTGAAGGCTTACAGGACCAGCTCGATGAGGAGAGCCTCCACTGACTTACAGCCTTGCTCTCACTCACCCCCCATGATCCAGACCCCCAGCCCCCTCAGTGGGCATCCCACAGCCTTGACTGAAGACCACAGGCAAACTTCAGACACCAGGGTGGACGGTTTGCCTGGGTTGCACTGTGAAGAGATGGTGCTTTGGGCCCCCGTGGCACATGTGAGTCCAACAGGGGACATGGGTTTGCCCTGTCCCGCCTGGACCTGTGCCCGTTCAGATAGAAGGTGGGGGTGCAGAGAACTGCATGGCCCCCCACAGCTGCTGGAGGCCCACATACCTGCTCATCTAACCAATGTCAGAAGCCGGCTGGGGAAATGGGGCAGGGTGGGAGCACTTGTTGACTTTCTAGAGTCCCCTAGCAGAAGACAACACCCCAAGCAGGAAAAGCGACGAGCCACTAACACATCCAAGGGGTTTGTTGACCATGAGTTGGGGAAAGGGAAGGAGAGAGACTCTTGAGAAGCACCAGAAGAAGAGGGACTTTGGAGAGAATGACAAGCCTCGCCTGCTCCACGTTTTGCCCAGCATGGGCCCTGGTGAGCAGGGTGTGGGCCATAGAGGGCATGAGGAGAACAGGGTGAGGACTAGGGAGGGCCACACGGACACTCCCCAGTGGCAGGAGATGGCAGGGCTGTCACCTGCACACCTCTGGGATAGAGCTACATGCAAGGTGGACTCAGAGAAACAAAAGCAGGTACTGACAAAACTTGATGCCACAAGCCTCCTGATCTAGGAATTAAACAAAACTGTGTGTGCATGCAGCTCATCTTGAATGAGTGTTAGTGATTCATGAACGCTTCTAAAATCCACGATGCCCCTCAACTCACTTGCGGAGCCTTGGGGACCCTGAGAAGCAGCACCAGCTCTGCCTCCAGGTGCTCAGAGCTCAGTTGGGCAGATAAGGACACAAAATGTTCACTGCAAAAAAGACTGTTCATGACAGACGCTTGAGAAGGCAGAGTGGGCTGCCCAGAGGGTCAGGAAGGTCTCAGGTAGAGTGACACCTGAGCAGGAGATATGTGCTCCCAGGTAAGCAACAGCAGGACATTCCCAGACAGGAAAGAGGCAAGGAGCACCCCCATTTCTGCCAAGCATTTGGCGCTGGGGAGGAGTGGGGAAGGACCAGGAACTTCATCTCAGGTCAAAGACCGACCTAGCAAAACTCTAACCAAAAACTTGTTCCTCGCCAAGATGAGTATCTCGGCCAGTGGTGCCACATGGTGCCCCTGTGAGCCCCAGATAACGTGGTAGTTCTCAAGATTTGAGCACATAGATAAGTCTTGGACATCTCGTCCTCTAGATGTTCCTGCTCAGCTCGCCCCAGGGAGGAAGAGGGAACACTGACAGGTGGTCCCAGAGGAGGCAATAGTGGGCAGAACCACCTGGCAACAGACCTTGGGGAGATACCAGCTCTCCAGACCTCGATGCACCAATCTGCAGAGTGGGGATGTGACAGGCACAAGGAGCCCACATCCCAGCATATGCCTTGCCAGATACATGGGACAGATCCCAGTCCAGAACACACCTACACACACGGGATACTGGGGCACGGGAAAGGTGCCACCCAGAGCATGGTGAAAAACCACACTATAAATAGACAGCATTCAAAAAACCAGGCAACCACCGTAGATTAGGCACACACCTCACCAGACACTAGCATGATCCTAAAAGGGTTGGAAATGTAAATAGTAAGGAGCAAGACCCTAATGGCCCTGGAAGAAAATACAGGAAAGCCTTTTACAGCCACAAAATCCAGAGACCATAAAAGAAAAGACCAAAGTTTCCCCTTAAAAACTCATGGCCAAACAACTAGCACACAAAGTGAAAAGACTACTCATCCCACAGCTGAAGGGCTGGTCCTTACACATGAGCTTTGGTCCATCAGTGAACAAACAGGCCACCAAAGAAGAAATGCATGTGCCGTTGACCATAGGAAATGCTTAAACTCATTCAGAAAAAGAGAGATGAGGGTGCCTGGGTGGGTCAGTCGTTAGGCGTCTGCCTTCGGCTCGGGTCATGGTCCCGGGGTCCTGGGATCGAGCCCCGCATCCGGCTCCCTGCTCCGCGGGAAGCCTGCTTCTCCCTCTCCCGCTCCCCCTGCTTGTGTTCCCTCTCTCACTGTGTCTCTCTCTGTCAAATAAATAAATAAAATCTTTAAAAAAGAGAGAGAGGGCGAGATCCCGAGGCGAGGCTCGTGCGCCCGCCCCCGCCCTGGCCCCCAGCGCCCACCCGGTCGGCCCAGCTCAGCCATGATCAAGGCGATCCTCATCTTCAACAACCACGGGAAGCCGAGGCTCTCCAAGTTCTACCAGCCCTACAGTGAAGATACACAACAGCAAATCATCAGGGAGACATTCCATCTGGTATCTAAGAGAGATGAAAATGTTTGTAATTTCCTAGAAGGAGGATTGTTAATTGGAGGATCTGACAACAAACTGATTTATAGACATTATGCAACATTATATTTTGTCTTCTGTGTGGATTCTTCAGAAAGTGAACTTGGCATTTTAGATCTAATTCAAGTATTTGTGGAAACATTAGACAAGTGTTTTGAAAATGTCTGTGAACTGGATTTAATTTTCCATGTAGACAAGGTTCACAATATTCTTGCAAAAATGGTGATGGGGGGAATGGTATTGGAGACCAACATGAATGAGATTGTTACTCAAATTGATGCACAAAATAAACTGGAGAAATCTGAGGCTGGCTTAGCGGGAGCTCCAGCCCGTGCTGTATCAGCTGTAAAGAATATGAATCTTCCTGAGATCCCAAGAAATATTAACATTGGTGACATCAGTATAAAAGTGCCAAACCTGCCCTCTTTTAAGTAAAAAACTAAAAAGGCCACTCCCAGGTAAAATCCAG
>NC_138383.1:0-24802 GCF_054177405.1 Leptonychotes weddellii | reverse complement strand
GTTTGGTGCCTGTCTGTGTTATAATCCACGTGGTTTGGTGTCTGTGTTACAGCGGTCCATGTGGTTTGGTGCCTGTGTGTTATAATCCACGTGGTTTGGTGTCTGTGTTACAGCGGTCCACGTGGTTTGGTGCCTGTCTGTGTTATAATCCACGTGGTTTGGTGTCTGTATTACGGCGGTCCACGTGGTTTGGTGCCTGTCTGTGTTATAGTCGTCCATGTGGTTTGGTGTCTGTCTGTATTACGGCCGTCCACGTGGTGAGCACCCACTCTCGGGTGTGCTCCTCTCTTCCGGTGCTTTCTCTCCTCACTGACCTGTGCTCGGCTCTCCTGGGGCCTCCTCTGAGGGGCCTCCCCCTCAGCAGACCTGAGCGTCTCTGCTTCTCTGACTTTCTGCCCGGCTCCTCTACACTCTTTCTCCCCTTCTTAATCTGGGGCCTAGGGGCACTTTCTGCCAGTCCTAGGGCCTCCACACAACCATAAACTTTTTCTGATTTCTTTATTAAAATAATTAGGCATAAATAGTAGGAGCATGCTTTTATATCAAATGCACTGTGATGGGTCACCCACACAAGCATGAATGAAGGTTAATGTCATCCATATGGACCAGCACAGGTGGGCGGAGATGTGAGAGGTTTGCAAGGGCACAGCTTACTCCCCCCAACCCTGCTTGCCTGAATCCACACTTGATGAACACCGTCTCTTAGCACAGCTGGGAGGACAGACACAGTGAAGAGAAGTCCTGGACATGAGCTATTCCAGGCCCACTGCCTTACACACTACCGCCTCCAGCCCTTACATCCTTGCTGTCGTGAGGCTTCTCTGATTCTTCACTGGCTCTTGGTCATCATGCTCATTCCATGCCTGACAACCTCCTACATGCCCCCATTTCCACCAGAACAAAACCCAAACCTCCATGCCAGGTCTGTCAGCGAGCTGTTACTGCAGAACAAGACAGTGACTTACAACAATAATGAACATTTACTAGCCTCACAGTTTCCATAGGTCAGGAATTTGGGATCTCAAGCCTCTTGTGAGGGTTAGGGTTGTGCTGTCAGTCCAGGCTGTGACTGGGGTGGGGGATCCCCAGCCTGAGGCTGCTTGTTGGTGGGAGGCCTCGATCCAACCCAATATGAGCCTCCCACAGCTACTTGAGCCTCCTACAACATGGCAGCTGGTCCAAGAGGCAGGCAGAAGCTGCCCTTTCTCAGACCTAGCCCTAGCGGGCACATAACACCACATTCCACTCACTGGGATTGGATCACTAAGCTTAGCCCATATCCCGGGGATGAGAATTAGGTTCTACTTTTCAGAGGGAGTGGTGTCAATGTACAAAAATGTTCTAAAACCATGATGCCAGTCCTCACAGCCTGTCCCAGCCCAGCCTCCCCATTGCTTAAGGAGACTAACAAGGAACATTTGCATGTTGAAGTTTCTGACAAGTCCTGCAAGTAAGAAATCCGTTCAGTTTTGTTCAATCCCTATGAGCACATGGAAGACATGGAGCCACACATCAAGGGCCAGGGTTCTGTGGACAGTAGTTGAAGAAGCAGATGGCAAGCACTTCAGGGGCAGAGCTGACACTGTAGATGCAGAAGCTCCTGATAAATATCTACGGAGTCAACATGGCCTCCACAAGATGTTTCTTTCCCTCTGCGCATGTAAGTCACATTGTAAATGGGGAGTGTCTTGTAGCAGAGATTCCAGGCCTCTCTTACACCAAGTCACATCGCCAGGTTTTCGTAGCCAGCTCTGACCCAGGTGTCACACAGGGCTTCCAAGAGAACATATACCCACCTGCAGGCCCTTCCTGATTCCTCTTCCCTATTGTTTGCGTCCTCTGTGGGCCAGAGCCACGTGGGCAGATACCCACGTCCAGGGTGAGGCTGTAAGACAACTCACCATTGTAGCTCCTCGACCTTGGGCACTAGGAAAAGTGAGCTATCTTGCCAAGCGGTGCCAAGTGTGTTGGCCTTTCTGCTTAGTGAGCTAATTTCTAGGCTGTGAGTCCTAAGTTTCTCTTTGTCACTCCTTTGGCATCATCCCATGACTTTCAAATGCTTTGGTCTCAATCTTTCAAGTCTAAGCCATCATTCCAGAAGACCCATTGCCCACCAGACCAGGCCTGTTCCAGACAGCACCCCATGTCTGTGCAGGCCTTGACAGCGCTTTTACTATTTATCTGTGTTGACATTCTCCCAGCCTGTCTTCTTTGGGACAAGCCCTCAGTCCTGCCCAGGGTGACAACCATGACATCTGGAACCCCAGGATTACCCCCAGGGATGGCTGTGGCCTCCTAGAGAGAGTATCCACTCGATGCTGTCCCCTCTGCAGCATGCAGATTTGGGGCATGAGGCTGGTGGAAGGAAGGCCCTCAGGATTGCTGTAGGGCTGGTGCAGGAACCTTCAGCTTCCATAGGAGACGGTGTCCATCCCGGAGTGTGAGTGGTGCTATTTCCAGCTAATTCCCCCCAGTCGGCGTGGGAAGCCCCCAGCCAGGGCCCAGTGAGAGCTGGGGTCAGCAGTCCTGCTGTTTGCCCGTCGTAGCCTTTTCTCAGGCTTGCTGCCTTCTTTTTTTTACATTTGGTCAACAATCCTCTGCCCCATCACAATCTTCTTGGTGTTTGCCCACTGGGGCTGCCTGTCAGCTGTAAGAGGGCCAACAAAGCCGCCTGGCCCCGTGAGGCCATGATCGTCCAGGGGTCCCGGCTGGCCCCTGCATCACACACTCATTCTTCACCCGCCTTTAATTTACTTCTGACACCAGGAGTCTGAAGTCTCTGGCCTCAGCCACCTGTGGGTCCAGCTCCACGGCAACCCCAAACAGGTCGCTCAAACTAATGAGGAGTCTGGAGTGGCATCAGGAGGGGTCGCTGCCGTGGAGACAGCCCGCGGTCACCCAGTTACCACGGCACCGGGCAGAGTCCTGGGGTCGGCTGCAGGAGGCTTGCATCGTCTGGAAATACCCTGCTTGCTAAACTGTCTGTCTTGTTGGCATAGAAGCTCTGGACTGAGCCCCTTGGCTGGCTCTGCAGCCTCTGTCCAGCCTCACTGGATGTCCCCTGAGCATGACGATCCTACTGTGGAGCTGCTGGTGCGGGGCAAGATCCTGCTATGTCCTCCCTGCCCATAGTGTCCACCCCCAGCCGGCTCCTGAGGACAGCACCCCCTGTGCACATTTGTGGCCCTCTCGGCACCCAGCCCCCTACAAAGACACCTTCAAACAAGGAGGGAGAGTGGCATAAAAGAAGGCGGAGTGATGTGATGAAAGTCTACTGCATGCCATACTCAGCTCCCTGAGGAGGAAGTGTCTTTACTAGAAGCCCAGAGAGGCCAGGCAACTTGTTTAAAGTCAAACAGCCTGTGAATGGCAGCCCAGAGGTGAGCTAGGGACCAGCCTTTCTAAATTACTGTCCTCATGGAGAGCGTTTATAGAGGGCAGATGCTTACCTTGAGAACAGAACCTGCCAGGGGTCCTCACCACTTCCACGTGAGGGGTGTCAAGTCTCTGAGACCTGCTGGGACAGATGCCAGCAGCACCAGGCAATGCAACCCCAGCTCTGCTGGGCCTTAGAGCAGGTTGGCTGTCCTCTACCCTGCCCCACCTGGTCAAGATGCCATTTAGAATCAAAGATGCTGCATCTTAGGGAGCATCCCACTGGAAAAAAGTATTTGGGTGCAAAGGCTTCAGGGACGCTTTGTGGCCTGTTGGAGCTGTGTCCAGCCTCTGTCACCATTGGAACTTTGGCAGTTTATCACTGAGAAGGGACAGAGCATGGGAACCATGCCAGGGCCTTTTCACCCTTGAACTTCTAGTCAGTTCATAACACAGCTCATGACCCTGAAAGCTGTCCTCACCATTGGGAAGAAGAGAATTTCCAAAGCTGAAAAGATTTTCTTTACCACTCTCATATGTTTTCTGATTTTTAATTTCACTGTACAAAAACTGAATGGGGTCTCAGGTCCAGGATAGCCCAGCCCTGAGTGCAACTTGGATAAACTCACTGAAATGCAGATCCTTGAGTTGGCCTAAGGCTCCAGGCTCCTACAAAAGACACTAGGCTCCTACCTGTATTCAAACCTCAGCTGCTCAGATGTTCAAATTGCATCCAACTGGCCCCCCAGGGTCCCAGAAAACCAGCATTGAAGGGCTTGGATGAATGCAAGGAGGCCAAGTCGGACCCTGGCCACCATCTCAGTAGGAGGCCGTTTCCGATGAGCACACACCACCTGTCCCAAGTTCCTTAGGGAGGAAAGGATGGTCTGGAGAAAACTGCTGCAAGGAATTGGGGGAGGCTCTAATTGAGGAGGGTACTCTTCTGTTTTGCTCTCTTTTCCCTCCTCTAGCCCCCTCTGCGAGTCATGACACAAAAGAAATGTGAGTTTTCAGGTCAGAACTCACAAGAGTGTGACGTGTCATCTACAAAGCCATTTTGCAGAGTCTTGCTGAAGCCCGCCAGTGTGCGCGTCTCTGGAGCAATACAAGGCTGAGTGCACAGCCCTTCAGGACAGAGCCATTGGCTATTGGTGGCCTTTCACTGCACCTGCTGCTCATGCCTGTCACTTGACACTGCAACACCAGAGTGCCAAGAGTCCCCAGCACTCATCAACTCCTCCTTTCCAAGCTGAAGGGACTCTCCTCCCATGGTAGGGTCACAGAGAGTCCTGGGCTCCTTGTGGACAACATCTGCGGAGGAGGAGGAGAAAAAGTCTCATGTGCTCACAGGGCGATGGGGTCTCTAGTTCAGGGACTGCATGGAGAGAGTTGCATTCTCTACCAGTACTGTTGGGAGTGTTGTGAGCATCATCTTATAAATAACACAGTTGCTTATAATCGGTTGTTAAACGTCTGAAACGCAGTCTGCCAGGTGCTGAAATCCAGCTTAGCCTAAAGTATCTGACCTCCAGCTTAGCCAAGACTTGTGAACTCAACCTGTTCAGGCTCAAACCAGCTGGCCACAGGGAAATGCCACAATGGTTTGGCAACCGACCAGCTTCCAGTTTGGCTAAGCGTGCACCCTGCTGCCTGTTTCGGAGGTGAAAGCCCATTCCCATAAGTCTGTGCAATCCAAAGGAGAAGAGGGAGCTGGAGGGATATTTGGCTCTCAAGCTGGATTATTTTTGCTCTGAGGGAAAGGGACTGGGAGTCCCAGACTCTTCTAGAACTCTACAGAAGGCTCCATACAGGGATTGAAATATCACCCTATGTTTATCAACAGGGGCTCCAAGTTCTTGTATCATCGCAGCCAATAGCAAGGCAGTGAAATGGTTCTCACCACTTGAATTTGCAAGCTCAGAACAAAAGTTCTGATTCCTCCTGGGTACCTGGCCTGCAACAGAACAGATGGCCATCAGATGGGTGGGGCTGCAGGGCTTGGCTTTGTGGCTCAAACAGCGAAGACTCCCAAAGTTAGAGGCCATCCCCTAAAAACATAAACCAAGCCCCCCACACGACCTCCTGAAGGAGAACTTTTGCCTCTGGGATATGGGGCAGTGGATGCCCTGAGCTCTCCTTAGGCTCTGGAAGTGACTCAGGCCCACCCCCAGCTCTGACCTGTATGGTCCCCTCCCCTTTCCAAGCCTGACTACATTCCTATCTCTTCCAAAGACCTTGAAGCCAGCCCTAATCCACTTGGCCCTCCCATGACCCCCACCCCACCCTTCAGACTTAATCACGTCCCATCAGGGTACATCTGGATGATTTCCCTGGGTGGTCATTTGAGTCAGAGCACTGTTAGTTCTGCCTGTGCCTCTCACAAGTCAGCTCCAGGTGGGAGGGCAGAGTGCCAGACAAGGCACCTGCAAGGGTGGGCACTCCAACATGAGTGCAATCGAACGGACATGCCTTTGTAACTCAAATAGAGCTGTTTATGAAAACAACGTAGCATAACTTTTAGAAATGAAATAGTCATCTTAAACCTAGGAAATATTACAAGAAGATGCCTAATCATAGCTCCATACCTTTCTCACTGTCTCAGCTCCTCCTCCCTCCTGGTTCCACCTCATCTCATCCTGGCTCCGCCTCCTCCCATCGTGGTTCCGCCTCCTCCCATCGTGGTTCCGCCTCCTCCCATCCTGGTTCCACCTCTTTCCTTCCTGATTCCACCCCCTCCTCTCCTGGCTCCGCCTCCTCCCATCGTGGTTCCACCTCCTCCCATCCTGGCCTTGTCCCCGCTTGTCCTGGCTCTGCCTCCTCCTATCTTGGCTCCACCTCCTCTTGTCTTTGCCCCGCCTACCCCCAGCATGGCCCCACCTCCTTCCTTCCTGGCTCCACCTCTTCCTGTATAAGTCCCGCCCTCCCATCCTGACTCCACCCCCTCTTGTCCTGGCTCCGCCTCCTCCCGTCCTGGGTCCACCTCTTGGGAGGGTCAGTGCCGGCAGGGAAGGGGCATTTTCCAGTGTCACAACCTAAGCCTGTGGTTCTTTCTAGTGTCCAGTAAACAAAGGAGAGGTGTGCAGCCCTGGGGGGCTTGGGTGCTCTGGCCTCAGGGAACTCTGCAAACAGCTTTTCTTTTTAATTGAGCTAAAATCCACATATAAAATTAACTTTTAACCATTTAAAAGTGTACAATTCACAGTATTGTGCAACCTTCACCTCTTTCTAGTTCCAAAACATTGTCATCACCCAAAAGGAAAGCCTGTACCCATCAGCACTCATGCCTCCCCAGCCCCCACTCCCCAGCCCCAGGCAGCCACTGGCCTGCTTTTGTCTCTAGACTTCCCTGCTCATGTGGCCTTTTGTGTCTGGCTTCTTCCACTTAACAGCGTATTCTCAAGGTTCACCGTGCTATGACAGGTAGCAGTGTGTCACGCCTTCTTAGGGCCAAGCCGTGCTCCGTCCTATGGAAGCCCCATCTTTTGTTTATGGGAGCAGCTGGTTTCACACTGGGACCTGGGCCGGGCGGGCCGTGGCCCACCTGTTCGGCTCTGCCTGCATGTCTGGCCCCACAGAGAGGGAGCAGGGTCTGGATGCTGGAGCAGCCAGGGAGGGTCTGACCCTTAGGGTCCGGGCATCAGACTTTCATCATTTTGCTGTGTAGCCACTGGCCACTCTGCTGAGGGATCCATCTTGAGAGAGGCGAGCTGCTGTCTGGTGCTCATGACGATGCTATGGAGACCACTAGCTCTCAGTCGTGGAATGGACTAGAATCTGTCCTTGGTTGTGTCCTTGGCCTGCTGATGAATAAAGGACAAAAAAATGGACATTTAATCTGTCTGTGTGGGAAAAATAATCAGAGCAGAATCTTCCTAAAATAAGTGCACAAACACTAACACCTTGAAGAAAAAAAAAACTTTGGAGGCTCTTCTAGACCCGTGGCTTCCAAGTGTGACTCACGTGACATGTGCATGTCCCGGGTACTGCCTCAGCAGCCAGGGAGAAGGCTGGAGAAGGCATTTCCTCCCAGGAGCATACGCAGACACTGGGGTCACACACCCTCCCTGGCCGCCCGTCCAAGAGCCGTGTGCAGGGACCACGTGCCTCAGGCTCTGGAGCCTTCACCTCCTCCCCGAAAACCCTGCCACACTCCTAGGTCTTAGACGGACATTGGCCTGGACCAGCCCCCTCTCAAGAAACAGGCAGCCCCTTCTCAAGGAGAATGAACCTCTGTTTCACCCCTAACTAGCTTCTCCCTCTGTAAGAACCTCAGACACCCTGCAGACGGCCTTTGTGGGGGTCATGCTGCCCACGGGTGGGGGAGTTGCATTTGATGTCGCCCTGAGCTGCATGAATAGCTTTTTATGGTCCCCCCACGCTGGACTCAGCCAGAATGTCAAATGGTAATTAGCAGCAGACCTGGCTCTGTCCCTGGTGATATGATCATCAGACTTCTTGGGTTTCAAAGTGAGCAGCCGACTTGAAACAGCAGCAGATTGGCCACCATGATGGGCCTGGTGGGGTCTGAACAGTCTGGGGCCCAGGATGCCCAGAGCTGGGGCAACCAGGAGGGGAGAGGAGGCCCCTCGTATGGAGCAGGCAAGGCTGAAGGGGTGCCATGGGGCCCTCGGGATCTGGAAGTGACCAGTGTGATGCCTCCGGGCCCTCAGTCTGGTTATGACCCGAGCCCTCACCCGCTCTCAGTGGCCTGTCACACAGCACCCCCCTCCCCCTGCAGCCCTCCACCCTCCCAGGCTGGCCGGGGGGGCAGGGACTCTGTGTGTGTTCCTCTGGTTCTAGTTTCCTTGTTATTAAATTAGAAGTGTCAGGGGCACAGGCTCAAGTCCCTGCTCAGGCAGAGGCTATGGTCATGATGTGGAAGGGGCTTTGGCAGAAAAGAAGCCAGGGCCGCACTCCACTGGGTGCGTGGGGGAGAGCAGGCTCTGCCTGCATGCGTGGTGAAGGTGGATGCGACCTGAGCCCATGTTCTGACCCCTACCTCTCTAGACCCTTCCTGTAGACCAGGAAAGGGCTTTGCCTCTCAGAAGTGTTGCTACAGGTCCTGACCCCCTTGGGGACTCAGAGTACAAGACCCCACCAGCAACCCCCCATGGGAGCCAGCAGGTTGGGGCCACGTCCCTCTCCCTTGGGCACCAAGGGCTGACACTCTGGGGTTTGTGGGAAGGAAAGGATGAGGAAAGCAAGCTGTTCACAGTGGTATTATTTATAATTCAAGGAAAAGAGGACTTTTAAGCCCTAAATGTCCATCAATTGTATTGGCAAGATAAAATCCTATGCAACCATTAGCCTTCATCCATGGTCATGGAAATCTGTCTGCAAGACATTAAATTTTAGGGGCCCCTGGGTGGTGCAGTTGGTTAAGCGTCTTTCTCTTGATGTCAGCTCAGGTCATGATCTCAGGGTCGTGAGATCGAGCCCCGAATCAGGCTCCACACTGGGCACCGAGTCTGCTTAAGATTCTCTCTCCTCCCTCTGCCCCTCCCACTCTTACTCTCTCTCTCTCTCTAAAATAAATAGATAAATCTTTTAAAAAAGAAATTAATTTTCAAAGATCAATCCAGATAACAGTATATATACTGTGATCCTAACTTTGAAAAGCCTGAAAACATATCTATATGTGTATACAAGTAGAGAAAATCATCTACACCAAAAGATTAAAATAGATCATCCCTGGGTCATGAACAATGGGTACTTTGATTAGTAGGAGAACAATAGTCATTTTGTGATTTTAAAAACCAAGCTCCTCAAAATCTATTCTCAAAAATGGGTTCAGGAGGGGTCCCAAACCCCCTAACTCAGGGCAGGCCAAGCCACGCCCCCCGGAGACTCACAGGCCAGAGTCAGGTCCCAGCAACTCCCAGGAGGCCTATCATGGGAGTGGGGAGAGGAGACCCTCCGAGGGTCCGCACAGGTTCCTCCAGAGTGCCTGTGGTTCTGGCAGCTCTCAGGGCTCTCAGGGCTCTCAGGGCTAGGTCTGGACTCCCTGGCTCCCCATCCCCACCCTTGGGCTTCTCCCCAGAGCCCCTGCTGCCCCTGTCCTGTCCAGCTTCAAAGCACAACTTGTTTTCCTGCTGGGTTAGACTTTGGGAAACTTTTCAAATGCCTGGCCATTTCTACTTCAACACTCTACCTGGCCACACTTCTGTCAATTAGGAGAAGAAAGGGAATTTAATCCCCACCAAGAACTCACTGCCCCGAGTGTGCGGACCCCAAAGAAACAAACATGGTGCATGTATGTGGTCAAGCCATGCGGTGGGGGTCCGAGGCCCTGGACCCTGGCCTATGGCTCTAGAGAACAAGGGAAGCCCTGGATTTGACCGACCAGCAAGAGGCTGCTTCTCCCACAGGTCCCGGCTCAGCAGCAGAGTTTGCCTTCTTGCTCTCAGACAGCAGAGAAGCTCTCAGGTAAGGAGAGGAAACCCCAGCAGCCGTCTCTCTGTCAGGTGGGTCTGTGGGCCCAGAGGCGGCGTGTCCCCACAGAGGAGCAGGGTTTGCAGTCCCAGCACCTGGACTGCAGGACGGACTGCTCACCTATTTGTTGTCAGAGAAAAGAAACTTGGACTCGGGGTGGTAAGGCTAGGGCCTCCAGCTGACCCTCCAAAGATGAAGGCTTAAGGGCCCTGGCACAGCTCTAGCTCTCCCAAATCGTGAGTGCGTGGTATTCAGCAGGAAAAGAGAACACTTTGGAAGAGAGTAAATGTGTGTTGCTTTGTTTTGAACGAAATAATATGCAGTATTAGCACACCCTCTCCACAGCACCATTTTTCAGTGTGGAAACCGCCCTCGTGTCCATCAGTGGGTGGATGGATGAACAAAATGTGGAACATAATTCAGCGGAATATGACTCAGCTGTAAAAAGGAGGAAGTTCTGACGCACAGTACGATGTGGGTGGACACTGAGGCCACGATGGGGAGGAAGGCAGCCGGCCACAAAAGGACGCACCCTGCATAGCTCCACTCCCGTGAGGCCCCGAGAGGGGTCACAGCCCTGGAGACAGCGGGTCGACGGTACACACCAGGGCAGGGGGAGGGGTGGGGACCTGGTGTTTAATGGGGACAGTTTCCATTTTACAAGACAAAGAACCTGGAGACGGACGGTGGCGGCTGCACGGCAAGGCCAGCAAACTGTGCACTTAAACGTGGTTAAAACGGTCAATTTTATGTTTTGTGTATTTGACCGCAATGGAAATTGTAAAATATAGACATGGCCCCAGTTATGTGAGTGCGTGCACACACATACAGGAACATACGGCTTAAGCAATTCTGGAAGAAACGCACCCGAAGGTTAATGGTTGCCGGCTCGGGCCGAACTGCCGCTGCTCTCCTTGCTTTGCTGTGACTTCCAAGTCTTCTAAAAGGGGCAGGCGGCACTTTCACAGAGGAACCGAAGTTCTGCGATCCACATCTCCTCCCAACTGGGCCTGCCTCGCTGCCCTTTCGGCCTGCTCCACACAATGGGGTCATTCAGCCACTCTGCCCGCGCGCGGCCCGCACACACTCTGCTTCCCTCTGCCATCAATCAGCCTGGTGCTGAGCACCGCCCTGGGCCACCGCCTCCTTCCCCCTGCCCCCCGCGGGGCTGCCACAGGCCTCCGTGTCACGCCCACCCAGTGCCCTGGAGGGCAGTGACCGAATCAAGGCGGTGCTGGGGCCCAGCCTGAGACTTTCATCTCCTGAAGGGACAGCCGCTTGGCCAGCTGTGGCAATTTGCTGTTGCCTCGGCTCTCAGTAAGGCAAACAGAATCGGTGGCATCCATGGGCTTTATTACGCATATTCCCCAAACGCACAATTATCTTTCTACAAGGCACATTCTTGGTGTCTTGCCATGCTTCTGTGCCAGAACCCCAGACCATCCTCCTGCATTCCTGGACCATGACACCACCCCACCGCAGCCTGCTGCCCTTGGCCTGATGTGTACGGAGCTGCCCACTGCACCCAGCCAGGCTTTGGGCAGGATGGGCACTCAGGCGGGGACAGAAGCTGCAGGGGCAAGGAGGGGGCCCTGTCCACCACCGGTTGGAGACTCCAGAGCCCAGCCTTGACCCTTCCCACCTGTGGCAAAACCAGGCCCCATGGTGGTCACTGTCCCGAGGGCCCTGGGGTGACCACCCTATTTCCTGTTCTGCAGAAGGCCCCACTAGGCCTGGGGTCTGAGGGCAGCCAGCAGGACTGAGGAGGGCCCCTCCTCCTGCCTCTGAGCTCTGTTGTGAGTGTCCGTCCAGGGGCTCTGTGCTGGAAGCCAGAAGGGTAAAAATGTACTCCCCTTCAGTCTGCCACAGCCGGTGGATCAGGGACCTCTGGGCCAAAAGACTGTCAGGACCAGCTGTGTGGCCTTAGGCTGGTGGCACACCCCTCTGGACGTGGCTTCTTCTCCCATCAAACGAGGGTGACGATAGTGCGTGTCTCCTTGGCTGGTTGTGCTGCAGACGGAATGTGGGTCCCCAGCGTGCACCCAGCATGACAGCAGTTCACGCAGAGATCCTCTCTGCACAAACGAAGCTCCAGTGGTCAAGGGGTCTGGTTTGTCCCGCTGGGGGAGAAGAGGACTACCCCCCTCAACGCCCCGGCATGCGGGAGCATGCAGCCCCAGGCCCTCCTCAACGCCCCCGCTTGCGGGAGCATGCAGCCCCAGGCCCGCACCCCCAGGCTCCCATGCTGGCCTCGTCCTCCGTCCAGAACACACCAGCTCGGTCACTAAATTTTCTGTCCAGAACTTCCCTAGGAAGCAAGAGAAGGGTCACATGGATTTGGGGTGCCCAGAACCCTTGCTTCACCAAGGTGCAGTTTGTCTCACCAGGAGGGGTTATGGCTCATTTTTCTTCCTTTTATTTTTTCAGTTTCTGACCTTTGCAATTTTTCTCTCACAGCAGGTTTTCATGTGTGGTTTGAGATGTGTGTTCTCAGCATCTCCCTATGCCCTCTCCTTAGCACCTCTTCCTCTACTTTCGTCAGCCTGGCCCAGGCACTGCCCCCAACACTCAAGCCATGCCCTCACTTCTGCTTGGGCTGCCCACCATCCCACCTTCCATCTTACTGCCTGACACTGCTCACCCTCTGTCTGGGGCCTCTCCTCACACAGTTGACACCACGTGGAGCATTCTTCATTCTCTGTGGGGCTCCCTGGAGGGGCAACAGGTGATAGCAAAGGAAGAAAACCGGGGCGAGTGAGAAATTTCATCCCACACTCTCCAGGCCTCCCCTCCTTTCTGACTTGGACATCTTTCATCACCTATCATAGGACCCTGAGTCTTCTGAGCCCTGCCCACAGGAGGAGCCCCTAGGAAAAGCCCCAGGAGGAGCTCCAAAGAGCACAGTGACAGAAGGCAGAGGGGACTGGAAGCAGCAAGCATTCAAGGAGGGGAGGATGTGGCCACCGAGCCCCCTTTAGGCTCTCTTAGCTGTAGACCCTGGGCGAAGTACTCATCCTTCAGTGGTTTCCATTTCGGCCAACATTCCTGTGGCTGTGACCCTGGGCCAGCAGTCAGTCATGCTCCCAGTTGGCCAGGTCCCTCCACAAGGGCCTTGTGTCCTGTGCCTGGTCCACAAAGTGCCTCGTGCTGGGCCTCAGACATCACTGCTCAGATGAGAGAGTAGGAGGTTATGCCTCCCTGCTGCACAGCATCTGGGTGTCTGGGGGTCGACCCATCTCCTGTGCCCCCACCACGCATCGGGGGTCATCGTGTCTCCTGTACCCCCCTATGCCTGGACCTTCAGAGGCTGCCCCACCTGGACCAGGGCACCCCCCCCCCACCGTGATCTGCAGCCAGCACACGTGGAGGCCCCTCTGGAGGGTGGGGGGCCGTTGCCAGTGTCCAGCTGCCAAGAAAAACAAGACGACAGCGGAGCTCACCTCCCCGGCTCTGCACCCGGCCTCCCCTGAAGGGCCAGGCACACGTAGAACAGGAAGCAGGGCCTCTGATAGCCAGACCTGCTCACCCACAACTCGCAGGCCACTATCACCAGCAACTGCCAGCTAAACCCCTCATTTCAATTTCAACCTCTTCTGCATGGGTGGAGGCAGAAACACGTCTCCTGGGAGCCCGGGCCCTGGAAAAGTACTTCCAACTGGGGACTGGAAGGAGCGGCTGGCCAAGGGCTCCCCTGACTCTTCCTCCCGCCCTTGGCTCAGGAGAGGCGCCAACTCTCATCTCATGGTGCGAAGGTTTATAAGCTCATAACCCGAAGACGCTAATGGCTCACACATGTGCAGTCAGCATGTGTCCTGCCTCTTTCCTTTGACTCCACGTCAAATGCTAATATAGGTGGGTATTTGGTGGCCAGGAGCTGGAGAGGGATAGCTGTCCCCTCTGCACACCTAGTAGGGGGCAGGGGACAGAGGTCACATGGTTTTTATTAAGGATGATTCCTTCGCGTGGCCACAGAGGGGTCTGCTGCCCTGAGGACGGACTGGGGGAAGTCGTAGGACCTTTCCCTGTTTTCTTTTGCAAAGGCTGCCTTCCCAGACCCCCAGAAACCAGTGCTCCTGGGAGACCCAGAGGGCAAACAGAAGAGACTGCCTGGGACCCAAGTGACCAATGCTGAGCCCAGCTCCAGCCCACAGAAAGTGGGGAGACTGAAGCACAGATGGGCAGGGCTTCCCGGGCCATGAACAGCACCACAGGCAGAGCCTACCCTCCCCAGGCACCAGCTCCCTCAGGTGTGGGCACTGCTTGGCTGCACTTGGGGTCCTTCCGGAGAGGCCAGGGTGGGTGAAGGAGCTCCTGGAGGGGCACAGCCCTGAGGAGACCCGTAGCTCCACTGGAGGCAGCCAGGCCGGGGATTTCCTCCCTCCACATGCTGAGGGAGGACCAGCCACAGTTGTCCCCAGCAGGACTTGTGAAGCCTGGACCCTGCTCTGGACTTGGCATCTGTACATGGCCCCCAAGCCCACGAGAGACCCCTGGATAGGCTTCAGGTACAGCACGTGTCTGTGCCCCGCTGAAGCTGGGTGCGTGGCCACGTTGAAAAGGGGACCGCACAGTTCTCAGGGTGGGGGATTTCATCACCACCCCAGGGAGCCACAGGTGTAGGACCTCGCAGGCCCTCCACCAGCCCAAATACTCCCCCAGCGGGCCTCCCGGGCTCCCTGGTACTTGCATGGCACGTGGGTGACATAAGGCCCAGAGTCACACCCAGATCACCCCCAACAGGGACGGTCCTTTTATGTCGCGGCCCTGGTCCATCCTCAACACTGTCCCTCAGCGGCACAGGCAAAGACCACACCACATGGCGGTCACATCAGGCCACCTCCCTGGGGGCTGCAGCTGGCATTGCCCAGGGGTGGCCCGACACACCACTGGGCCGCTGTCCACTTGCCTTGGAAGTCCCCTTCTCTCTCTCTGGCTGCTCTGGCTGGATGAGCACCCACTACTGGAGCCCCTTGAGCTGGCCAGGCCTGGAGACTGGATCTGAACTGCCGATCACATGGGAAAACCTTCACAGAAACCCAGCCAGCCAAGGAGACACGTGGATACAAACAATGTTGCAGAAGAAAAATGGCAGCCTCACTGAAGTCTTTGTATTTGGAGTGGCCATGGTGTCTGCAGGGGAAGCCCTGGGCAAGAGGGAAGGACACCCACCCCACACCTCTCGCCTCCCCATGTGTGTTTATTCTCCAATTCTTTGTTATCCACACGAAGGCATAAGTGCCTGATGAAAGTTTAAGCCATAGATGTTTCTCAGGACCTCCTGAGGGCCTGGGGCCAGCCATGCCAGGGGACCTCTCATACTGTGGGGCGCAAGTCCAGCCCAGAGAGCTCTAAGTGTGAGGCTGGCCGGCAGGCTCCTCTGGGAGCTGTCCTGAGGCCAATGTGGCTTCATCCACCCCTCACCTTTGTTGGCATGAACTAGCCCATCCTAACTGGAGTGTGATGGAAATGCCAGGGTCCAGACCACCCGCCCCCCACCAAGGCTGCACCACCACAGACCTACCCCTTTGACCTGGGCCTTCACACGATCACACTGCCAGGCACTGGAGGAGATGGGGACACTGAACCCGTGGGACAACCAGCCGAGGAGGTGGGGGAAGGGGGAAGAGAGAGAGCAGCAGGCCCCCAAAGGAAGGCCGTGGGGTCCCAGGACGAAGCTTGGTGTGACCCCAGCCAGACCTCATCCCCATCCAGCCATCCCCTCTACCCCAGCTCCTGGGCCTAGATCAGGCCACAGAGGATTTTTGTCAGGTGGCTTCACCTCTGACAGGTACCACAAGAGGGCAGTCCTCAGCCCGCCCACCCCCCCACCTCGCTGGAGACCCCTCCAAGGGGTAGGCACCGACCAGCAACCCCAGGACCCCCAGCCCAGCGGCAAGCCAGATGAGCAGAACTGAGGACTGCAGACTCCTGCTTTGGAGGGCCAGATAAGACCCTCAGAGAGCTGGGACCAGGGCCCCTTCTCAGCCACCACACACCCTGCGGGGTCAGAACCACAGCAGGCCCTGCATAAGACAAGAAGGAGGAGCCCAGCCCAGGATCAGGGGAAGCGGAACCAGGGTGGGATTTCACTAAGCAGCAGTTGAAGCCAAATGGGCAAGGAGGAGGCCGTCCTGAAGTGTGGGGTCCCCAACCTAAGCCCCTGTGGGTGGAGCCTCGCACACAAGGAGCCCTTGAGGAGGTCACCAGTGGCTGCGTCTGTGTGGCCTCTGGAAGCCAGGAGTGGTCAGGACAGAGGGTGCTTCCTTCCACCTGCGTGTGGGTTCCTGAGGTGGTTGGAGATGATGCTGTTGGACAGGGGCCTGACCGGGCCCTGTCCCAACACCCTCTCCTTCTTCACGAGTTCTTCTCAGAGGGTCCTCCAGGGCCCCCTCCCGCCCCAGATGCAACGGCCCTTGCCAGTCTTCCTGCCCTGACTCACCTCAGACCCCAGTCGCTGTCCCAGTGACCGCGGGGGCCTCACGGCCAGAGGAGCCACGCAGCCCATAGGTGGACATGCTGACTTGTGGCCAAATACCAGGTCTCTTGCCTATTTTTACACCATCTGTATTCTCATTTCTGTCTGTTTTCAATAGACCTCCTTTTTGGACATTTTAGTCCACTCAGCAGTGCTAAAAGGAGAAAGCAAGGGGCGTTTGCTCTTTCTGAGCTGGAGCTGGGCAGAGGGCCCTGTGCTCTGGGCCAGGGCTGGCAGGGGCTTGGGGGCCACGAGGACCCCTCTCTCTGGGGCCCTTGGTGCAGAGGAGCACAGAGGACTCAGCCAGGGGATCTGACACTCGGAGCCTGGAGGCCCCTGGGGGCTGGGGTGTGGGAGACGACACCGGACATGCACAGAATCACAGACACACGGGCACAGACTCCTTGATGCCCACCACCTTTCTGGCACAGAGGCCCTATTTCTCTGCTTTCCCCTCCCTACCCCTCACACAGAGCCTTCAGGGGTGTTTTGTTTTTTGTTTTTTTAGCATTTTTTCTTCTTGCTCCTGATCGAATTGATGACTAGGAAGTATGTGGCTTGGTAAGCAAAATGCTTATGAAGACGGAATTCCAAAGCCCCCGGCAGCCATGACCTCACTGCAGGGATATGCACCAAACCACGGCTGTTTTTGTAAATCGCCACCCGCCCGGGGGCAGCGCACAATGGCCAGTGTTGACACTGAATTCCGCACGTTCTCAACGGCCCCCACCCTCACGTGGCTCCTGCATGGGGTGCTGCGGTCCCTGAACAGCCTGGTTTCCACCCCTTGAAGCCCCTCACAGCCCGGTGTTGTTACATGTCTGTCCTCCACCCCCAGGCCAGATCTGCTCCCCTCTCTCCCCTGTGACTGAGGAGCTGGCCCCAGCCCAGGCGGTTCTTCAGTAGGGAACAGGACCCAAGCGTCTACTTTGTGCCAGGCCCCACCTGCTGCACTGGGAACAGAGGCCCTGCCCTCCTCCCAAGACTCAGAGCATACACATCCCACATCTAGGGTTGACATTGTCCTGGTGGGAAGGTGCCTGGTGGGCAGGGAGAGGGGGAGGGGTGCTCATGGCACCAGGGCTTTGGCAGCTATCCCTCCCCTGGAGGACTCCCAGAACCCCTCGGTTCTGCTTCCCTTGGCCTGTGCTCGGGGCTGACCCCACAGGTACACACTCCCTGTTCGCTTCTCCTCATAGCACTTCACCACCCGCCATCTGGAGCGGAGTCTGCAAGTGGGCAGCGCCCCTGGGGTGACACACACAGTAGGCCCTCACCCAGCATGCATCCAAAGGGATGTCAGTTCAGAACTCCAGGGTCTCAAAGTTCCCCTGGGATGTCCCCAGTTGCGACTACACAAAGCAGCTGGAGAAGGGGCAGCATGACTGATCTCACTGATTAATGTGGTTCCCAGTCACATGACACCTAGAACCACTGCCTACGCAGAAGGCTGCCCCACATTTTGCCCTGACAGCCTAGCCGGGCCAGTTCCCACCACACAGGCCTAAACTGAACAGTTTAATCAATTAGTAAGATGGACGCCTCGTGTCAGCTGCAGCTCTAATGAGGGGGTCCCAGCCCCCACCCGTGGGACACACCAGCCTTCTCCCTGGGCCCCTCACCAGGGCCAGACCTGGCCCCTGTCTTCCCCAGGAGGGTCTGGGAACCTGGCCCTCAGCCCCAGCTGGACACTCAGCCATGGGGTGCCAGGCCCTCCCTGCAGCCAGCTTTCCTTCCAGAACCCAAGTGGCAGAGCCAGCAAGGGCTGGCGGGCTTATGCAACCATCTCTGCTTATGGACCAGGACGAGGACACAGTACTCCTGAGGACACTGGACGTGACCCGGTGGGAGGGAGGTCACAGGGACCCTGGGTCGGTGAGCCAGGACTCCCGCCCCTGGCCAACTTCCTCAGCCTTGCACGAACATGCACACCCACAGACACATACAGTCTGGGGTGGGGGGATGTTCATTCCCAAAGCACTGGCACAGGGAAGCACAGCCAGGGTCAAGGCCCGTCCTGCAGACTCAGGCCTGGGGCCGCCCTCTACTCTGTCCAGGTGGAGGGTCAGGGTCAGTTTGAGTGCAGGTGTACGTGTTCAAGCACGGCGTGCATGTGCGAGAGTATTGTGCTAGCACGTGTGTGTTTGCATGAGCACGTATGTATGCAAGCATATGTGTGGGCACGTGTACATTTGAGAGAGTACTGTGGGAGAACATTTGTGTGAGTGTGAGCATGTGTGGACAAGTGCAAGCAAGCACATGTGTGTGCCAGTACATGTGCACGTGTGAGCATGTGTGCAAGCGTGTGTGCGTAAGTACATGTATGTGTGTGAGCACATGTGCAAGCGTGTCTTTGGGAGCACGTCTGTGGGGGCCAGCGCATGCGCATGTGTGAACATGTATATGCGAGCACGTGTGTGTGAGCATTGTGCACGTGTGCAAGCGAGCATATGTGTGCATGTGTCAGGCATGTGTGTGCAAGCATGTGAGTACGTGTGTGAGCATGTGTGCAAGCAAGCACATGTATTGTGGGGGTGTGGGCCAGTACATGTGCATGTGTGAGCATGTGTGCAAGCATGTGTGCGTAAGTACATGTATGTATGTGAGCACATGTGCAAGTGTGTCTTTGGGAGCACGTCTGTGGGGGCCAGCGCATGCGCATGTGTGAACATGTATATGCGAGCACGTGTGTGTGTGAGCATTGTGCACGTGTGCAAGCGAGCATATGTGTGCATGTGTCAGGCATGTGTGTGCAAGCATGTGAGTACGTGTGTGAGCATGTGTGCAAGCAAGCACATGTATGTGTGGGAGCACATGTGCAAGCGTGTCTGTGGGGGCCAGCACATGTGCCTGTGTGAACATGTATATGTGAGCACATGTGTGTGTGTGAGCATTGTGCACGTGTGCAAGTGAGCATATGTATGTGTGTGTGTGAGGGCCAGCACATGTGCATGTGTGTACAAGCATGTATGTGTGTGAACATGTGTGCAAGCAAGCACATGTATGTGGGGGCCAGCACATGTGCCTTGTGAACATGTATATGCGAGCACGTGTGTGTGTGAGCATTGTGCACGTGTGCAAGGGAGCATATGTGTGTGTGTGAGGGCCAGCACATGTGCATGTGTGTGTGCATGTGTCAGGCATGTGCGTGCAAGCATGTATGTGTGTGAGCCTGTGTGCAAGCAAGCACATGTATGTGTGGGGGTGTGGGCCAGTACATGTGCACGTGTGAGCATGTGTGTGCGAGCACATGTATGTGGGAGCCAGCACATGTGAGCGTGTATGTGCAAGCACATGCATGTTGAGAGTATGGTGTGTGCGTGTGTGTGCAAGCATGTGTGTGAGCACGTGTACATTTGAGAGTGTGCATGTGTGCGAGCATGTGTGTAGCACGTGTGTATGTGTCTCTCTGGGTTCCACTTTCTCTGCCTCCATTTTGCCCCCTCCCACTGTCCGAAGTGGGAGTGACCTGCTCCCTCTCTGCCACGGCCTTACCTGAGTGGCTTTGGGCACAACCACACCAGCTACGTGTGTCCTGACAATTGCCAGCCTGTCTGGAGATAAAGATCCTTCTTCTCAGCATGAGGAGACCCACCCCCCGAGGACAGCCAGGAGCCTGGACATTTCAAAGCCTGGCTTTGGTGAATGGGAAAGACCGGCTGGAAATAAAGCAAACCTTAGCCTGGCCTGATGTCCTCTGACTTTCTTTCTAAAAAGAGATAGGGCTGCAGGTCACTGGCTTCAGACACTGGTCCCGCCAATAATCTGGTACATCCTTTCGGTACCACATGTTCTGGGGCGAAAACCTGCCACGGGGGCCCACATGCGAGGGCCCAGGCAGCCTTCTCACCCTGTGAGCCCCGACATGCCCTGACTCAGTGGGCAGACCCACAGCACGCCACGGCCCACAGCCCCCACGCCCTGGGGTATGTGAAGGACGTGACTCAGGAGAAAGCCACTAAACAGGGCGGGCAGGCTTCGCCCCCTACAGAGGCTCCAGGGAGGGCACACATGCAGAACATAGACCACACTCCCCAGCATGCACCCATCTCCACACATGGCCCTTTATCCATGAAGGGGTTGTCTGCTCAGGTGGACAGTGGCCCCGCCTGGGGGTCTGAGATACAAAGACTGTGGCACTGACACTTCCACCTCGTCCTCAAAGCACGGAGGGCCATGGGGGCCAGGGGTGCAGACTGTCCTCACCCCGCCCACGCCCTGGGGACAGACCTGCAGTGGAACCCTCGCCCAGCCTCCTGGGTCCTGAGCATAGCAGACGGAGGGACGGGAGGAGGGCCCTCCTCTCCTTCCTTAATGGTTGATGGGGATGAAGGCCTGAGAGGCTACCAGAGGGGCCCTGTTGGAAAAGTCTCATCAGCACTTGGTGCATGTTGGGGCGGGGGATGCGGTGTTTGGGAAGAGTCCTGGGCAGAGCTCCCCAGCGGCCCTTCTGAGTAGAGCTCTCCGCGGGAGGGGAACGGAGTGTTGACTCTGAGCCCCAGTGTCCTCACTCTGGGGGGAGCACCACAGGAGCAAAACCAGCCGAGATCACAGCAAGGACCACCCTTTATGGGCCAGCAAGGCACGTCAGGGCTGTGCCCACACCTGCCCCAGTGTGGGGGCTCTGGCCAGGCCTTCTCCCTCCACTGGACACCTTCTGGACACGTCTGTGTTAGGTGCCAATGGGCAGAGCCCTGGCAGCCTGGGCATGGCCGAAATGCAAGGCAGGTGGGGCACCTCAGGGTGACAGGCAAGGTCCTGTCATCCAGCCACAGACGAAGAGGATAGGGGGGTGGTCGGCACATCTGGGGTGTGTCCTGCAGACCAGGGAGAGTAACAGGAAGGCCCAGGAGCCTTTCAGCACAGGTAGGAACCATGACGTACCACCAGGAAGAGGGTCTCGGGCATTGGAGGGGGCGGCCACAGGTGGGCTAGGTTGGGGGGCCGGGGTCAGAGGCTGGTGACCAGTGAGTGCCAGAGGACCCCGCCCTCATGTCCGGATGGAGAAGGTGACTTAAGACAGGTGGGCGCAGGTGTGGACTGGCACAAGCTTCCCGCAGAGCTGACACCACACCTGGAAGCAGGCAGCTCCTGGCAGGGAGGGAGCAGGTGAGTTGGCCAAGAGGAAGAACTACCTGAGACAAGGGGAGGGGCCCAGAGAGACAGACAGAGACAGAGGGAAAGACAGGGAGCCGGGAGGGGTAGGGAAAGGGCACAATCCCCCAGAGATCAGTCAGAGAAACCACACCTGCCCCGTACTCCCCACCCACGTGGAGTCATATTTCTGACTTGGAGATTTTGATAAAAGTTAGGAGCCTGTTTTCCAAAAATGCAAGTGGACATGTAACAGCATCTTACACACAACTTTAGGGGAGTCACGCGCACCTGGTGCACCTGGGACCGCAGGTAAGAAGGTATATGGTCTATTTTCCCCCATAGCCACTGTAACAAACCACAAACTTATCATGGCTTAAAACAACCCAAGTTTATTATCACACAGCTCTGCAGGCTTCAGTCCCACAAGACACACTGGCCCGAGGTCCAGGTGTGGTCCAGGTGTGGGCCGGGCAGGTTCCCTCTGGAGGCTCCAGGGGGAAACCAGATTCCTCACAGCCGGCAGCTTCGGGCCGAGTCCTTCTCAGGCTTAGTCTCCTGGTTCTCTCTCTTCTGTGTCGCTCTCCCACTTTTAAGGACGCCTGATGACATTAGGGCCAGCAGATGATCCAGAGGATCCAGATAATCTCCCTATCTTATCAGCAATGTTAACTCTATCTATGACTTTAATTCCACTTTGCCATGGGAGGGAACATAGCTGTAGATTGCAGGAATTAGGGTGAGGACATCTTTGGAGGCCATTGTTCTGCTGACCACCACAGGTAAAGGATTTAATCAGATGACAGAAAAGACAGGAGCACATACATGGAAATAGGGCCCATCCAACAAGGAATCAAAGAAATATAAATTGCCAACCCAAGACCCTGTTCCTCAGTCTCATGGGCCAAACGACAGGAAGGAGAAAGCAAGAGGGATTTGCTGAAAACTTTGTAAAAGTCACCTGGTGCTGTCCCTTCCCCTGGACTCCTACGCCTCCTACCCTGGGGCCGCGGCACACACCTTTGCCCCTCTCAGACTCCTGCCTTCCCAAGGCCCTGCCGCAAGGACCAGAGTTGAAACTGCAGTTCAGCTGCCCCACCCACCCAGCTCCCCACCCCCTTGGCACTGGCAGCCACCTCACACGAGCGTGACTCACAGCCACCCACTCCTCTGGAGGGCAGGGTCCCAGAGCTGGAGCTGAAGGGCAGCCCTGCGGTGCCGCTGACTCAAGGCTCCATCCTCACCCAGAGCTGGCAGGGTGTGTCAGGCCAGCCAGCCTGGTCTGGGCTGTCTGCTGGGGCCCACGCCTGGAGGTCGAGCTCACCACCAGAGGCCAGGGCAGGGACACCTGCACATGGCAGTCTTGAGGTTCCCCTGAGTGGGCCACCTGGGCAGACCCCAGTGGATTATGCAACCCCACAACTACAGTCTGTCCCACCTCAGCTTCTCCAGACAGGTACCCTGATGCCCGAAACTAAGCCTAGGGCTTGACCAGAGGCCCCCTGCTGGAGGCCACAGCGTCAGCCTGACTCCCCAAGCAGCCAAGATGGGGTGGGTGGCTCTTGAGCATTGGAGTGCCAGGGCCTGAGTCCTTGGGGAGCCCAAGCCAGCAGGAGGACAGGTCTGAGGCTGTCCCTGTGTGTCCCATCTGGGATGGCAGGGGAGTGAAGGAGAAAACACCCAGGCACGCAGGGCAGTCTGTAAACACAAGAGCGTGCTGCCCACAGACATCGTGGCCCTCAGAGCAGCTCCGAAAGCATCTGTTTTTCTTGATCTTGGGGTCACTGGACAGGCCCAGACCTGGGCTCCCGCCACTAGCATGTTCGAGAAAAGTGCTAAGAAAGGGTGTCCAATGCCACTGGGGCCAAGAGAGTAAGGGTGTCCCCTGGGGCCTGTTAGGTGGAAGAGACACTATGGAGGCATGCCACAGTCCTGGCTGACCCGTGGCGGGGGGTCTGGGATGTGTGGCTCTCTGGGGAAACACACAGGAGGAGGTGAAGGCTCCCTACAAGTCTAGCAGTGGAAGGAAGAAGACAGAGGAGCAAACAGAGCCTTTGTTGTACTGGGAGGCCCTGGCTTCTTCTCAGAGCAAGACCACACAACGGCAAGGGAGACACTGGGGGAGAAGCTTGGCAGGGGGAAGGCAGGCCTGGGTCACACCTCCCCTTCAATCTCTGGACAGAGCCGAAGAAGGGTGTCCACGGCTCTGTCCCACACAGTGACCAGGACTGACCGCAGCCAAGACAGAGACACTGGGCAGCAGAACCACCCTCTGGAGACCCTCCAAGTGCCTTGCCTGGCCCCTCAGGGCTCCCTGGTGTGGGGACTTCCCCGAGGATGGGTGTGGGAGAGCAGGCTGGGGCACATAGTGGCCTCAGATGTCCACAGGCGGCTCTGGGCAGCTCTCAGACATGGCGACCCTTCCAGCCCCTTCAACCACCAAGCAGCCTTGGATGGCTAGGGGCTGCTCCGGGGGCTGCTTTCCAGCTCACATGCCATGGAAAGCGAGGGTTGTGTGTGCTGGCACCAGGCACCCATCTATAGGCTGGAACCTCAGCACCAAACCCCACCCTCTCCCCCCACACCAGTGCCATCCTCGGAACAAAGGCAGACCCCAGGGGAGGTTACCTCCCCACCCGCTGGCCCTGTTCTCCCTCCAGACTCCCACCAAGAAGACTTCTCCCCCAGGCCAGCTCTCACCAGCTGCCACGGCACCTCTTTGTAAAAAGCTCAAGCCTCACGTGGAGTGGAAGCTACTGTCCACCCCTGACATCAGCACATGGGCTCACGTCCCCAGCTCCTCCCAGCGTCCCTGTACTGACAGAAGGAAGAATGCCAGCCCTGAAACCGAAACCCAAACCTGACATTCTGGTTCTGCAGCATCTGCATGCCCTGCAGCCTCCTCCAGTGTCAGAGTCAACACCCAGAAAACCCCAAAGCGTGAACCCCGCAGCAGGGTCGCTGTAGCCCTGGCACATCTGCCCGTGGCATAAACATCGCAATTACTAGCTATGGTAGGACCTGTTCCCATCACCAAACCTGCTGCTTCAGGTGATCACCCTGCTTCTTGCTGTGCAGGTGTGGAGCACCTGCTTCTTGTTCCGACCTGCAGGAGCCCACAGACCTGAGCCAGCATGTGCCTGAGCTCGGGCATGCCTGAGCCAGGCCAAACTTACCTGAGGCGCGGTACACCTGATGCAGGACAGTCATGAGCCAGGCCACATCAACCTGATGCAGGACACTCATGAGCCAGGCCACATCAACCTGATGCAGGGCACTCATGACCCAGGCCACATCAACCTGATGCAGGACACTCATGAGCCAGGCCACACCTACACGATGCAGGACACACGAGCCAGGCCACACCTACACGATGCAGGACACTCATGAGCCAGGCCACATCAACCTGATGCAGGACACTCATGA
>NC_138382.1:80782500-80788035 GCF_054177405.1 Leptonychotes weddellii | reverse complement strand
TGTGTCACCTAGCTCTTTTTGGAGGGCAAGGGACTGGACACACTTACTGAAGTAAAAGAAGTTAATATTTTTTAATGGTAGAAATACATTAATACTTGCAAGAGACAAGAGTGGGCTTGGACCTGGCAGGCCCAGGGGCTCACACTCTCACAATGTGACCTGGGCCCTCTCCAACCCTCCATCCTGCTAAGTGCTCTGGGGTGGCCCCATTCACAGGCACAGTCTCTCTCACTGCATCTGGGGCCTCCCACAACTCCAGGCTGACACCCACTCACCATCCATTCTACTGGGAAGCGTTTCTCTTTCCCTTGGGTTCCATGAAAATTCATGGCTTTAAGTGTCTTTGGCCCAGCTTCAGTCACATTCTCATCCCTGAAGCCATCAGAGCACCCAGAAGATAGAGCAAGGGGTTGGGTAGACTTGGATCATATGCCCGTCTCTGAAGTGGGTGGAAAGTGGGGTCTGCCCTCTGGAACCGATTGGATGGGAGGCAGGTGAGATGGTGTTCCCAAAAGCAAGCTGAGGTGCTAGACTCGGATGTGAGAAGAGATGCCGGGCTGGGAAAGCAGCAGATTCCGCATCACTGGTGACTGACTGCACGGCTTTGGAATCTGAAGCCCAAGGAAGGAAGGGGTCACTTAGGGTCACGGGCTGCAGCCGCCCATCCAGTGCTCTTGCTGTTTTCCCATGACGGCGAGGCGCTCTTCCACTTACTGAAAAAGCAACTTTGCCGTTGGTAGGAGACTCAAGGCTCCTGCCTTGGATATTGGGTCCTCGCATCTCAGAGACTGGAAGGCACACAGACCTCACTCGTGTCCCTGGGAGGATGGAGCCCCAGAGTCACACCTGCCCCCCCACATTAATTGCTCCTTCCCAAAGAACAAACTGGCTCATTCTCCAGTCTCTTCTCTCTCCTTTACAAAGAGCAGAGACCAAATGTGAGGATGATAAGGAAATTATCCCTCGGTGAAACAGTGGGAGGCTCAAGTCAAGGATTATTCCATACCACGAATCCAGTGGCAGACTTTCTGGAGGCCACAGTCCCTGAATCATGCATGTGACTCTCTGAAACCAGGCAGCCTCACTGAGAAACTGCCTGCTGGGAGACACAGTTACTCCCATAACCTTAATTCTTAACAAATACGTACGTCAAAGGTTTACATCACAATCAGGAGGCCAAAGGACTGCAGGGCCAGTCTGCTGTATGGCTGTATGGCTATTGTGGACAGGGCCACATCCAACATTTGGAGGGTTAAGAGACTGTGAAGGAGGAGACACTTGTCTCAACCACACAGACCTTGGGAATGGAAACATCCTGTGGGGCTGTCTACACTGCCCATGGACCTGTTGTACTGCCAGGAGCACAGTCAGCTCAGTAATTGCCATGGGGGTTGTCAAGACCCTGCCTGGCCTGAGCTGGAGGGCCACAGATGCCTCCCTGGATGGTCAGAGGCCAAGGGCTATCCTGTCTACTGACTGTTTCCTGCTGATCACTCAGATGGGACGAAGGATCTAGCCAGCACCGGGGGGGCCCAACAGTCCGCAAGAAGGCTGCACATGGGGGCGGGCAGGCCACGGCAGTCAGTCCTATATAAATCCGTTTGTGTCTACTGAGTGCCCTCGTGGGGTGGGGCCGTGCTGGAACTTGCGGCTGCCCAGGCACAGTGGGGCCAGCAGCACCCTTTCCAGGTGGGAGGGCGGAAGTACCCTGTATAACCTCTGAGGCCCTCTATAACCCTTGACAGGGGTTGAGTTGGATCTCAAACAGTCAGTGATCAGGTGGACATTTCACTTTTCTTCTGTTAGAGCCCAGGAGTGAAGGGCCAAAAACCAATGCTCCAGCTCACCTCTGACTCGTGTGTGACCCTGGGTGAGTCCTGTCTATCCTGGAGGCCCGGGGAGATGGAGGAGGGGGAAGAAAGCCAATTATGCTTAAACCTAACCCAGACTGTGGCCCCAATCCAGACCCTGGCCCTGACCCCAACCCATGACCCTCACCCCAACCCCACCCAGAGTCTCAGGCTGATCCACACTTGCATCATGAACAGGCCCAAATCCGTCTTAGAGGGTTATTTTCTCCAGAGAGCTGCTCAGCTGTGCACTCCTGCCCACATGCCCATGGAGGGGGCCCTGCCTCCTGAGGACGCACAGGTTGCTGGCTCCCACACCTCTTGCATACATCACCCAGCGGCATGGTGGGGTTTGTTTGATTTTTTGCTAAGTTTTATTTTAATCCAAGGACTTTGATTCATACAAAATGTCATTGTAGAAACAATAGCAGAATCCAAAGTCTGGGTGATCAATATTACTCAGGCAGCAAACTCGTCAATCACAGGATTGTTTTAAAGCAGGTCCCAGTTGTGTTGCATGGTTGGGACTTCTTTTTGGGTTTTTTTTTTTTAACACTGTTCTTAAATATAAAGTTTTGCAACAAACCTTTGATTTATATCAAATATAATTAAAAATTAACAAATGAGTACATTGTATCAAAAAGTACGAAGATATACATTTCATGCACATACTTGTATATATGTATATATGTATATATTTTACATGCACACATAACTTATTCAAACTACAGCCACTGCTTGACTGGTCCAGATGCAGACAACTGGTTAATGCATTTCAAATTTGGCAACTCACTATGAGATCTCAGTGGAAACATATGATAGCTGAGAAGAGACGATACAGAAACAAAACCCAAAGTCAGGAAAACAAGACACAGTATCTCTTCCCCCACTCCCTGTAGTTTTCACCAATTCCAGTGTCTAGAAGAATCCAGACAGACTGGTGAGGCTGTGTGGGGCTAGAACAGTGATTCTCCACCCAACATGGCCTGGGAAGCAGCTGTGGTTCTGCACAGAATGGATACATTCAAAATAACATGGGCCAGAGATGAAACATCAGTATCAAAATACACATCCTTCTGCTTTGCAACAGGAACACAGCTATCTCATGCAGAGTCTGAGATACCATTCCAGTTATTATTTCCTATTGCAGTAAAATACTCTGTAATCTTAAAGTTTCAGAGTGTTGTGCCTTCCAGTAAGGAAATTCTATAAAATGGTTTGGTCACAATCATGCTGAAACCCTAGAACAGGTGGTGGTCTTACGTGATTTATTTCTATTGAATGTGTGTCTTTTGTTGCATAGCCCTATGGGTTAACGACATCCACTCACTGGGACACATCTCCACACAGAGAAACGCACACACACATCACAGGCCAAGTTTCTTTAAGGTGAGTCATGGGGCAACAGCCAACGGGAACACTCAAATGATCCAGCAAAGAGATCATCTGACATTTCCAAACATGGAGGATGCACCAAAATCTAATCATCTAAATATTCCTTTTGTTCACGAAACAAAGGGTCTCCCAGCATTTTATGCACAGCCTCCTAACTATGGTGTTTCCCTTTTGACAGTGGCCATGAGGTCGGATTTCCCTTTCGCTTCCCGCTCTCCCATGTCTTGTGCCACAGTGCTGGGCTTCAGATGGCTCCTACCTGAGCCTCAGTCGCCAAGCTTCTCCTTGCCCCATAGCTTCCTCCGAGTTTTGACCTCATTTCAGTCGGGGCATCCCAAGTGCCCGCACCCGCAGACACAGGCCCTCCCTCCTGCCCCAATGGGTCCATCTCCACTCCCCCACCTCTCCCTCTTCCCACGACCTCTCCCTCTCTCTGGCCTTATCTGAAAAGAAACTTTCACGACAACAGATACCATGCCCCCTTTGGCAGGCATCCCGTCCCTGAGATTCAGATGTAGAACAGACTGAAAACACCCCATACAAGGACACGCTCTACACTGCTCTGTGGCTTCCCAGGAAACCCTTCCACTCGTGGGAGGAAAACAGGGAAATGGTCGCTTCGTTTCCAACTACAACCGTCCCACTGGATGTTATATGAGTGTTCTCCATGGACACCAGCTTTCTACTTGGTTGATATTTGGAACTGGAAACAGTTCCAAGGATTCACCCACGCTTCACACAAGCTTCATGTCACCGCCCCCAGGAGCCTGGCACGAGAGGGCTCGGAAGTCAGGCACTTGGTCGAGAGCAGCAGAAGCCAGGGGAGCTGGGGGGCCACCCAGGCTGGACGCAAGAGCGTCTCCTCACACAAGCCGCACACACACACACACACACACACCAAAGAGCTGAGAGCTTCCTACAGGTTGGATTTTTTTTAAGTTCTGTTACTATTTCCTTCCCCATTTTTCTGTTTTGCTCTTCTTTCTAGATCAAGTATATGGAATTGACAAAAGAGGGAAGGGTGTTTCGATTAAAAACCAAAACCAACAGCAAGAGTGTTTTCCAGATTTGGTCCCTGTCAAGGTTGACAGCATCTGGGAGAGGACAGAGAGTGTGTGAGTGTATTTCTGGTGTCCATCTGCTGTTTCAGGTACAAAGAGCCACGCTGGATGTGTTTGTGTTTGTGGGCGCCGACAAGAATGCAAGGAGCCACAGGCCGGGCTCCCAAGGCTACTACTGTTGACCATCAACTCTATCTTGTCTGGCCAGGCGTTTAAACATGCCAGGCTCCGTACCACACACTTGGATAAAGGATGGCCTCTACCAGATCCAGACCTCCTAAAAGTGGCCCCGGGCACACACTCCAGACGCTGGGAGCCATCACACAGGGTTCAGACTGACAGGTCCCACTCAGCACAGGCAGCAACTTCCCGTGTAGGGTCTGTGGTATGAGACCCAGGCAGGCAGCATACAAGGGGACAGAGAGAGCCACGTCCCTCTCCGGCAGGGCTTTAGGAATTGGTCCAGCGTGAAAGAGGAGGCGGGTGGGGGGGAGCAGCGGGGCCTCCCCCCAGAGGGCCCCCAAGGCGGGGCCCCTCCTCCCAGGGGCTGCTGCCCCTGCCTCGGGGCCCCGGAGCGTCCCTGGGAGCCCAGCGTGGATGATAGAACTCATCGACTGGAACGCGCCCGCTGAGCAGGTGCGTGGCGGAGGCAGCGCGGCTAGCACCAGTGGTCTTGGTCGGGGTGGTGGTAGCTATGCCGAACGCGGCCGCCCGAGCTGAGTCCCAGAGTGCAGTGGTAGCCGTTGGGCACGCGGCGGAGGGGGTGTGACTGGGAGGTCAGAGAGGACACGTAGGAAGTCCGGGAGGAGCGGCCTGAGTTGGTGGCCACAGCCTCCTCGAAGGTAAGCGTGTCCTCGGGCTGGGTGCGGGCAGTGTCCTCACTGTCCAGACGCTGCCCCAGGTAAGGGTCAGAGCCGATCCTAGAGCCGGCGGCCAGAGGCTGGCTGAGGGGGTCTCTCTGGAGCAGAGCGTTGTGTTCGGAAAGGCCCCGGCTAAGCCGGCCCGGGGAAAAGGTGGGGAGGCTGGTCTGCGCCCCAGCAAAGTGGACAGGCGAGGAGTTGGCCGTCTTGTAGGTGACACTGGGACGGGGGGTCAGCGGAGTCTGGGGGAGCTGCCTCCGCCCACCACGGCCAGGAGTGCTAGCACCGGATGTTGACAACAAGGGGCTCCCGTTCACGGAACCACCACCCTACAAGAAAATGGAGCAGAGCAAAAAAAAAAAAAAAAAA